>NC_079447.1:52407648-52435148 GCF_903798145.1 Danio aesculapii
CTATTTACTTAATTATCTTCCTTACAATAACACTTGTTTTTAATGTTTCTTTTTAATGTTTTAACTTGGCCATTAAACAATCTTTAACGTTTAGCCTTGTGTAAGTCTGAAATATAATTCATTACGGTCTTAAAATGGTCTTAAAGTCTTGATGAAACCTGTAGACACCCTGTATTAGGAATGATTTATTAAAACTATTATGTTTAGAAACGTGTTGAAAAAAACTCAGCATTTGGGAAATATTTGGTAAAGGAGTAGGGTGAATATTTTTGTCATTTAACTATCGATGTATACTTTAATATATTTTCTAAACATATATAAATGGCTTTGTATGTATAATTATAAATATACACCGTACACACAAAATTATGCCAACTTTTATTTTGTATGCAATAAGTCGCGAGTAATCGTTTAACAGCGCTACAGTCCAACAATAATTTAGCCGTGGTGACGACTAATCTGAAGCAGCTCAAATTAATAACGTTTTTAATGTTTACATTTGTGCCATTTTATATCTCTGATGACTTTACTCTGCCTGAGGGTAATAATATTTCCCTTTTTTTATACAGGTGAAGAGTTTGAAGATGTAAACAATGCCATTACCTCAGGTGTTCTTGATGTTAAAAAAGAGGCGACGGTTTCACAAGACGATGATGATGGTAACTTTTCACTTTCCTCCTCACTCGTTTCATTTATTTACACTGGGAATAAAAAAATCATTACAAATTCATATTAAAAAAGTTAATAAAAGTCAATTTTAAAACATTTAAAGTTGTTTTCCAAGGTTAAACGTTATTGGAAGCAAGACTAAAGTCCCATAATGCAATTCAAAAGCATAAATAAACATGAAAATACATAAACAATAAAAACATCAATCAGAAAACTGCTAATTTATGGACATTTTTACAGTGTAGAAACAAAACTAATGATTACATTTATATATATTTTGTATCATATACACTGTAGATTCACTCATTTATTCAGTGATTCCTTCGGCTAAAGGCTGATTTATACCTCTGCATCCAGCAATCGCTGTGACCCACGCTACGCTAGCTGGCAGTAGGTTTTATGTTCCTCTGTGTCTAGTTTCTTCGTGGGTGTTTTGGTTTTTCTGAACGCTACAAGTAGCTCAAACTCCCTCATTCAGGGCGGGAACCTGCAGACAACTTGAATCGTGAGGTAAACACAAAGCAACACTTTCCATCTGGAGCTCCTTCAAGGGACTCCACACTTGTAAACACTTGCTCTATCGGGCTGGCGGCTCTCAGCACCACCCACGCTCATCACCGGTACCAAGCCGACCAATCACAGAGCTTGTGCTACACATCGCTGCATTTTTTGAGAGGTGCATGTCAGCTTCGGCGATGGCTATGCGAACGGTGCACCGGAGCATACACGTGTGCTTGACGCAGAAGTATAAATCAGACTTTAGTCACGTTATTGGTCCCCCCACCAACTATTCCAGCTGTTTGACACAACGGATACCCTTCCATCTGCAACCCAGCGCTGGAAAACACCCATACACACTCATTCTCACACACACACTCGTACACTACGGCCAATTTAGTTGATCAATTCCCCTATAGCGCATGTGTTTGGACTTTGGGGGAAACCGGTGCACCCGGAGGAAACCCACGCGAACACGGGGAGAACATGTAAACTCCACACAGAAACACCAACTGACCCAGCTTGGAGTCGAATCAGAGACCTTCTTGCTGTAAGACGACAGTGCTAACCACTGAGCCCTTATTATGTCTACTTAAAATCCACTTAAATTTGAGTTAACTTAATCGATGTGTGTTGGGACTACCTGAATTGTGTGGTACCCTGCATTCCTTACAGTGTAAGCACATGGAATACATGTAAGATCTAATTGGGATGCTCATTTGTCTTCGTCCTCAGCTAACTTTGACGAGGACATGAAGCAGGCTGTGGCCTTGAGTCTGGAGGAGGCCAGGAAAACTGCAGATCTGAGAACGGGTGCGTCACACCATCATTAGTTTATCTGAACACGTTTTTTTGCAACAGTAGTGCTAATAGTGCTATTTCTGTTATTTCCGAACAGTGTAGAGGCTGTACTGAGAGTTTCTGTGCGAGTCTCACTTCATGCATGAGTCAATCTGAGCTTTATTTTGCTAGTTTGTAAAGCAAAAAGAAGAGTAGTGGTGTTGGTAGGTCCGTTTTCTGTGATATTTGGGATTGTAGGCGGGTCTGATGAGCATGTGTGGGGTGTGCTGTGTCACTCAAGCTGAATAATGTCACAACAGCACTTTTGTATGAGCAATAATCACTGGATGGGACCTCTTTTCGTTAATTCGATATCTGTTTTAAATTAATATATGCATATTTTATTTTATTTAAGCCAATAAACATGGATGTTATTGGTTTCAGTGGACTTTGTCTTTCATACTTCATATTTAAATGGCAAAAAATACGTATTATATTGAGTCTGTCACTCTTTAAATATAATATTTGCTGCATTTTGTGCCACTAAATGTCTTCCTTATAACTTTGTAATCACGGGATGGAAATATTTCATAGATTTGATCTCAAAAATAGGCATAAATAAGTTACTTGTTTTAAATTAATATATAAAATTAGGATTTTTGAAACTAATAAACATGGAAGCTATTGTTTTTAGTGGATTTCTGTCTTTGATTGATCATACTTCACCTTTAAATGGCAAAAATAAAGTATTATATTGAAGCGGTCACTCTTTAAATATAACATTTGCTGCATTAAATGTCTTTGTTATACTAAATACATCGAGTATTCGCTGAATGGTTGGAAACATTTAGTAAATTTGATCTCTAAATGCGAATAAGTTGCTTGCTTTAAATTAATATTTGCAACCAATAAACATGGATGTTATTGTTTTAGTGGACTTAATGTCTTTAATTGATCATACTTCACATTTAAATGGCAAACATTAAGTATTTTATTGAAGCTGTCACTCTTTAAATACAGCTCTTGCTGCATTTTGTGCCATTAAATGTCTTAGTTATACTAAATAAATTGAGTAGTCATTGTGCGCATGGAAACATTTCGTAAATTCGACCTCTAAATGCACATATATGAGTTTATTTTGTGCCACTAAATGTCTTCTTTATAACTTCATAATCACTGGAGGGAAATATTTTGTAGATTAAATTTGTAAATATGCACTAATAAATTGCTTGTTTTAAATGAATATATGATATTTAATTTTTTTTAAACCAATAAGCAAGGATGTTACTCTTTTTCATTGGCTTTTATCGCCATATTTAACCTTTAAATGACAAACATTAAGTAGTATAACATTTCATATTGAAGCGGTCACTCTTTAAATATAGCATTTGCTGCATTAAATGTCTTCGTTACACTAAATAAATTGAGTAGTCCCTGCATGCATGGACACATTTAGTAAATTTGACCAAATAAGTTGCTTTTTTAAATCAATATATAAAATTAGGATTTTTGAAACTAATAAACATGGAAGCTATTGTTTTTAGTGGATTTCTGTCTTTAATTGATCATACTTCACCTTTAAATGGCAAAAATAAAGTATTATATTGAAGCGGTCACTCTTTAAATATAACATTTGCTGCATTAAATGTCTTCGTTATACTAAATACATCGAGTATTCGCTGAATGGATGGACACATTTAGTAAATTTGATCTCTAAATGCGAATAAGTTGCTTGCTTTAAATTAATATTTGCAATTTAGATTTTTGCAACCAATAAACATGTATGTTATTGTTTTAGTGGACTTAATGTTTGCCATTTAAATGTGAAGTATGATCAATTAAAGACATTAAGTATTTTATTGAAGCTGTCACTCTTTAAATACAGCTCTTGCTGCATTTTGTACCATTTAAATGTCTTAGTCGGACTAAATAAATTAAGTAATCTCTGCACTACAGTAAAGTTAAATCAACATAACAGTTTAAAGTTACAATGTTAGGCAGTTTTAAGGCAAAATGTCCACTCCATTTTTTTAAAGTAAAATAAAATAGTCACTCTTTACGGTGTGGATGCATAATTAAGTTGCTTGTCAAATTAATTATGACTCTTTGATTTTTCTCTTTGCAGAATTGGAAGAAGCCCTGAGAAGAAGTTTGGAGGAATTCTGACAAGATTATGATTTGATTTGAGAGTTTTTGTTTGTTCGTTTCGTCCGTGCACTGTACCTGTAGGCATGAAACATTTTTATTTGTTGTTCTTCAAAGTTTAAATAAAGCAGAGTAATTCAGACCTGTCCTGTTTGAGCCGTGTTCTGGTTATTGTCTTGTGTGTGTGTGTGCGTATGATGTCATGTTGGCCCCTGACCCTGAGAGCGGGGCCCACCCTTAATATGTGAGATACTGGAGGAGTGAATTACCAAGGGAAGTTCCAGCCCATGTTTGGGAATGTTACTCAAGAGCTGTGGAAACCGCGAGAACGTGGTCGCAAAGTGCTGAGGGGTCCGATTCAGTTCAGCGAATCGATTCTTTAGAACGATTCGTTTCATCGAACATAAAGCGAGCGATTCTCTTCAGATTTCTACGAGTCAGCATTTAATGTATTCCTTTGAGTTGTCTACATAAATAAATCATCAATATAAATGTTCCGACGTGCAACTGTTACCTTAAAAGAGCTGATGACACGTATATAGACTATAAAACAGTTTAAACGATATAAGAAAACGTTTTATTAAGCAAATATTTTAATTGAAATGTTTTTTAAAAAGTATTTGAGAATATTTATCACTCAAAACTTCACTGAAAGCTCGTATACAACCTTTTATCAGTATTGTTGTCATCTGTATTGTGTTGTTGTGGTATAATCCGCGTTTATTAAGAAACTTGTTTGTTAGCCTATGTTTTAAATATTTTTTACCAATTAATGTTCCCATAGCAAATAATGCTGATATAGTATTAAAACATAACTAAATTGACCTCATAACGTTTATTTTGTTAGTACAAAATGGTGTAGGTTCGAGTGTAACGTTATTTTGATTATCTGACTAAATTAAACAATGGACGTTTGTTTTCATAGCCTATATCTTTGTAAATATCACATATAAATGACATATTTAAATAGTACAACGTTTCATATTGAAGCTATCACTCTTGATTATAATATTTGCTATATTTTTGTGCCACTAAATGTCTTACCGGCTTGAGAAAAGACCGTTGAACATTTATAGCGCCAACACGTCGTCTGCTTCAGTTTGGTGATTCGCGAACGCTGAGAGTCGACTCACTTGAATCGTTTGTTCGTGTTTGTGCAGACCGGACACCACACCGGTGTATTTCTCGGCTTTTTCGTTGTGGTTTTTATCCTACAGGTCACCGCGCCCGTCGAATCATTCATTAACCGACTATTTAGCAGCATCAGAAGCGATGGCACAGGCCAAAATCAACGCTAAAATGAACGATACAACTAAAAACAAATTCACCAGAACCATGTCAATGGCAGACCGGTCCGGACGGCTGCTGGAGAGCCTGGATCAGATTGAAATGAGGTAAGATTAATAAATAACAATACATATAAACAATATCTTGACTCGCACTATAGAAATCCCATGACTGTATTTAATATTTATAAATACACATTACATTTCCGGTCGCAAATGATCAGGAGTGAATTAAGTTTTTAAAACATTAAAATACTACACACACTTTACTGTAAAGCATTAAAAATACAGGTTTATTTGATGGAATTTATTGCAGTTTTATTATACTATACTGTTTTTAAACTGACTAAATGTTTTTCAATGTGGACTGTTAGGAAATGTTGGTGTCAAACATCAACATACACACACCACATGAACAAATACTGCAGTAATTTATAGTAAATAAAGTAAATAATTATTAATCATGTGAGGTAATTATGTAGTTGCTATGGTAATACAGCAACTATAGATTTATAAACAAACTATTCTACCATACTATAGGATACTACAACACACCCCAGTTTACTAAAGTACACTACAGTATTTAATACAGTTGATCAGTTTACTATAGTTGATACTACAGTATGCTGGAGCATTCATTAACAAAGAATTGTGAATATTATAATATATACAGTACAATACACTGTACTTTGATTCAAAAACACTTTAGTTTACTTTATAATTATTATTGTACTATTATTGTTGCATTGTCATTTAAATTGGACATTTTAATTAACTAAAATTCTCAAATTGTGGAGCAAGAATCCATAATAAGACACAAGACTGTAGAGCCGAGTTAAAATACAGTTCACACACTTTACAATATGATTCCATTTCTAACAAAGAGCTCTGAAAATTGTTTTGTTTTTTGGACCAAATCTAATGACTACATTTTTTACAGAAGACACCTACTAAAATGTAAATCAGCGAAACAAAAGTTTCATAAGAAATCTTGTCCTGCATATTTAAAACAAGAATCATTTGTTGACTCATTAAAACATTATATTTTAAAGGATCTTAGTTTGGCTCTAAAATTGCCGTCAGAATACTTTAGAATGCCTCAAAACACAGATTTGACAGCAAATGTTTATTATTTCAAATAGAATCAAATAACATCAATTATTTTCCCTATATATTTTAATAAAAGTACAGGTCAGAAAAAGTATTTTATTTTCTATTTATATCTTCATCCATATTTTGACATTTTTTACTAAATTAATTCATTCATTCATTTTCTTTTCGGCTTAGTTCCTTAATAATCAGAGGTCGCCACAGCGGAATGAACCGCCAAATTATGCAGCATATTGTAACTATTTTATGATATATATTATAATAACTATAACTACTATGGTCACTATTATTAGCCCTCCGAGAAATTATATTTTCTTCAGTTGTCTACAGAACAAACCATTGTTGTCCAATAACTTGCCTAATTAGTTAACCCAAATAACCTAGTTAAGCCTTTAAAAAAACTCTTTAATCATTTTATATTATAATTATTCATTTTCCTTCAGCTTAGTCCCTTTATTCATCAGGGGGTTGCCACAGCAGAATGAACTGCCGGCTATTCCAGCATATGTTTTACACAGTGGATGCCCTTCCAGCTGCAACCCAGTAATGGGAAACACCCGTACACACTCATTCTCTCACACACACTACGGCCAATTTAGTTCATCAATTCCCCTATAGCGCATGTGTTTGGACTTGTGGGGGAAACCGGAGCACTCGGACGCCACACCAACACGGGGAGAACATGCAAACTCCACACCGAAATGACAACTAGCCCAGCCGAGGCTCGAACCACCGACCTTCTTGCTGTGAGGTGCTACCCACTGCGCCACCTTGATGCCCTAACAAAGTTCATTGAAACCTCAAATTAAATTTAGCCTAAGACTTTTCTTGTTTTTAACGTGTTCTCTGTGTGTATAAATCACTTTTATACATTTGCATTGATGCTGGCACCAAAATGGACGTCTTTCTTTTTGACCCATACTTTTTTGTAATGAAAAAGGTCAAAGCTATCGTCAATGTTGGGTTAAACTTCATCAAAATGTTGTATTTGGCATGTCTCTTTATTTGCTGCCTGTTGAGTGAGCATCCAGTTTAAAAGGTGATTAGAAAAACTGAGTGTAAAAAGTGAATAGTTGACTTTACACTGAAAAAAGTGAGTAATTGACATTACTTTTAATGGACTTGACTTATATCTGTGAGTGAACACATTGCTTTTAAAGCGTTTAGTTGACTTTACTTCAAATAGTGAGTAAACCAGTTGCTTTCAAAGCAATTAGTTGACTTCATTTTGGAAAAAAGTACATTTTACTGTACAAGCAATGGGTTTACTTACCTTATTAAGCGAATAGTTGATGTAACAAAGTAAACTTGTTCCATATGTATGTACATGAACTATATGCATAATTATAAAAATTAAGTAAACATTACAGTTTCAAGTTACGGCTACTGTTTACTGAGCTCAGTAAATGCTCTCTGTCAGGGTTGAAGCTCTGCGAGAAGAAGCCACGGCGATGGAGCAGGAGCGAGAGTATTTGATCGAGATGATCCAGTCCATACAAAACAGCCAAGAAATGAGGAGCATCTGCGACGGTAACACTTCTGTTCTGCCTGACAACCATAATGACTTCTAATAATGCAAAACATGTTAGACAAACTACGGCTCCAAAATACGTCACTCTAGTTTTTAAACTATAGTATCGTCAGTAGAGTCAGAGAAGGTTGAGACAGTATGGAAAACACACACACACAAATAAGTAGTGATTTCTAAATATACTTTGACTTGTATTTCATTGCAGACAAAACAACAAGCATAATTTAATGTGCTCCTCATGATTTTTATTTTGTTTTTAAATAAACACATTTTCCAATTTTGGTTCTTGCAACACATTTCAAGTAAAGTTGTATCAGTAAAGCATTTACCACTCTGTAATGTTACCATTCCTTCTCACATCACTTAAAAGACATTTAGGGACTGAAGACACCGAGTGATGAAGAGTTACAGGTGAAATTTTGTCCCATTCTTCCTGCAAACAAGTCTTAATGTCGGCAACAGTACTGGGTCTTCAAAATGTTCACACACTCTCTATTGGAGACAGGTCAGGACTGCAGGCAGGCCAGTCAAGTACCTGTATCCTCGTCTTCCACTGCAGGGCTCTGTAATGTGTGCAGACTGTGGTTTTGCATTGTCTTGTTACAATACGCATGGGCATCCCTGGAGAAGAAGGCAGCATGTTGTGCTCCAAAATCTCGATGTACTTTCAGCATTAATGGAGCATCACAGAAGTGCAAGTTACCTTTGCCAAGGGCACTGACACAACCCCATACCATGACAGACCTTGACTTTTGGACTTGTTGCAAGTAACAGTCTGGATGATCCTTTTCTTCTTTGGTCCAGAGCACACGACGTCCACTTCACCCCAAAAATACCTGAAATACTGATTCATCTGACCACAGTACTCGTTTCCACTGTGTGATGCTCCATCCCAGATACCTCCGAGCCCAGAAAAGTTAATGGCGCTTCTGGACACTGTTAACATAGGGCTTCCTTTTTGGCACAGTACAGTTTTTAACTGGCATTTGTGAATGTAACTACCTATTGTGGTACTTGACAAAGGTTTGCCGCAGTATTCCTGAGCCCATGTGGTGATATCGCTTATAGATGAATGAGGATTCTTGATGCAGCGCCACCTGAGGGATCGGAGATCACGGTTGTTCAGCTTAGGCTTGCACCCTTGTCCTTTTATGTACTGAAATTCCTCCAGATTCCTTGAATCTTTTAATGATGTTCTGCACTGTTGGAGGTAAAATATCCAAATATATTCCTCTCTACTATTGAGGAACATTGCTTTTTAACATTTACAATCATTTTCTCATGTATTTGTTGGCAAACTGGCGGTCCCCGGCCCATCTTTGCTCCTAGAGGACTAGACCTTTCTTGGATGCTGCTTGTGTACCAAATCAAAATTACAATCACCTGTTGTTCACATCGTCAATATTTCACCAGTTTACCTGATTACAAGCCCTAAACTGCTCCTTGCCCAACTCTTTTTGGAGTGTGTTTTAGGTCTGACAGGAAAGGATGAATATTTACAAATGAAATGAAGCTGAGCAGACAAAACATGAAATATTTTGTGTTCATATTGTCTGCAATCAAATACAAGTCAAAGCAAATTTAGAAGTCACTACTTTTTTATTTGCGTTTTCCATACTCTCTCAACTTTTTCTGAGTTCAGAATCAGATGCTGTTTGGTGTACAATAATAATGTTGCATGTGGGAAAACCACTAAAATGCTTGATAAAATATACAATAGACTACCTCATTTTACTTAACTTGGCCTTTAACGATGCAAAACTGTGAAAACAAAACATTGTTCAGTCAATTAAATAGTTCTGTATTGAAGTCATCCTTGCGTCTGATTTCAGACTCAATATTCAAAGTAGCATGATAAACAATACAGGCAGCATTAAAATGAACTAATGTGTGAATATAAAACCAACTCTACCTCATTATAAAACACATCTGCTTACCTTTGGCTCCAGGAGAGAGAGAAGAGCTGTCTCTGACCGCCGCCAGACTGATGGGCAGGACGCTGACAGTGAAAGTCTCTCTGGAAACCATCAGAAACCAGCAGCAGGAGGAGGCCTTGCAGAAAGCCATGAAGATGATAGATGAGATCGCAGGGAAGGTTCTGGAGGATCTGCAGTCGGCCAGGACTCGTCTGGAGGCTCTGCATGCCGCATGTGTTTCTGACACGCCACCGGTGCCTGTCGACCAGAAGTTTCAGAGCGTGGTGATCAGCTGCGCACTGGAGGATCAGAAGAAGATCAAGAGACGCCTGGAGACTCTCATCAGGAACACGGACAATGCGGAGAAGACCATTCAGATCATGGACAACCAGAAGGTGGATCTAGCCAAGCTCGCCAATGGAAAATAAGAGCTCACTTTCTTTAAGAGTGTTGGTTCTGGTAGTACAGAAATTATTCATCCTTGTTTGCCTATTACAGGGGTCACCAAACTTGTTCCTGGAGGGCCGGTGTCCTGCAGATTTTAGCTCCAACCCTAATCAAACACACCTGAATGAGCTAATCAAGATCTTAATAGGTATACTTGAAACACCCAGGCAGGTGTGTTGAGGCAAGTTGGAGCTAAACCCTGCAGGGACACCGGCCCTCCAGGAACAAGATTGGTGACCCCTGGCCTACTATATCCAATCAGTTTGCAGTAGAAAAAAACAAGCCACACCCATTCTCATTTAATATTCTGTTTCTCTAAGAACTGCGTCACAATATGAAACGGTCACAGCATGGGTGTATTTGTAGTCAAAGTGATTGATTTTATGCCAGAAATGATTATAGTATTAAGGATCTCGTTCTATTAAGACATTTAGGAAATTTCCATCCATAAATATATCCAAACTTCATCTTTGATTAGTAGTATGCATTGGTAAACACTTCATTTGGACAACTATATTAGTTATTTTCATAGTATTTAGATTTTTGTTAACCCTCAGATTCCAGATTGTCAAATAGTTGTATCTCAGTCAGTCATAACAAACCTGAAGAGCTTATTTATTTATTCAGATGAGCTATTAAACTTAATTTCTGGGATGTTTTGTGATCTGGGGACGCAATTGCATTCATTTATAAGACTTGATAAATAATAAAAGCAGCAATAAATCAAATAAAAGCAGTTTTTATACATTTTTTAAGGTTAATATTATCGTCCCACTTAAGATTTGTTGTTTTCTATTGGCTACAGAATAAAACACTGCTGTCCAATGAATGAGAAGAGCATTCAGATCTATAGATAACCAGAAGGTGGATCTGTCCAGTCTCGCCAATGGCAGATAAGGGTTTCCTTTAAAGAGTGCAGATTTTCTACAGAAATTATTCTGCCAAAGTACAAATTTTCTTTTGTTGAAGTATTTCCCAAATTATGTTTAACAGCAGGAGACTTTTACAATAGTTCCTATTTAAAAAATTTGGGCTGGAGAAAGGCGTATTTCTTTTTAAGATATAATAAATAATAACAACTAATAAAATAAATAGTGTTTTTATAAATAAATAAATAAGTGTTTTATTTTATATGATTTTTTAATCAGTCAATACTATTAGCCCCCTTAAGAATATTTATCGAACAAACCACCGTGACTTGCCTAATACACCTAGTTAAGCCTTCAAATGTCACTTTAAGCTGAATACTAGTATCTTGCAAAATAACTAGTTTAATATTATGTACTGACACTATGACAAAGCCTAAAACAAAACAAAACATAGTTAGTAGAGATTAGATATTACAACTATTATGTTTAGAAATGTGTTGAAAATACATTAATACAATTAAACATTGTATTCAAAGTATTTCAAGGCATGAACCAGTCTAACCATCCACAAGTAGAAACACAACACTATAAGCTGTGATTTGAAGCAGTGAAGTGTATAAAAATCAGACAAAAGCACAACTTCAATGCAGGGATGAATTACAATCCCAGTGAAGCACTGCCGATAACACAACCACGATCAGAAATATAGGAATTCATAATAAAAAGTTGTTGGAAGGTCAGTGCAAAATGTATGCACAAACTTATAACTTAATTACACCATTCAGAGTGATCCAGGGAGAAGGGGGCGGGGCTAAAGACACAGCACATCTCTAATTGGTGGAAAGTAAAGTCGCTTTTTCCGCCCATAAATTCCAGTATTAAAGGGGTAGTTCACTAAAAAATTGATTTCTTTTGAGCCAAAAAGAAAATACTCTGAGGAATGTTGGTAATCGTTGACATCTATAGAAGAAGCTAGAATAAAATGCATAAGACATGTCACTCGTATAGTTTAAAATAGGGAAAAGTGTAACATTTAATATGGCGAATAAGCCCCGCCTCTTAGTGAAGGAGCCAATCATTGATCGATATAGACTGAGGACTCTCCAGAGGTGGGGTTTAGTCTAGACGTGTGTTTATATGACAGTTTCTGCAGCTTCATTATAAACCCTCTGAGGTCAACTCAAGCACACACACGCACACACACAGGCGTTCTGCAGTATACCACTGATGGCCTCTTGGTCGTATGCATATTTATTTTTCTTGTAACTATATATTTTATCTCTTGTCTATATATTTCTTGTAAGTGTTGAACTAACGACAGAAAAGCTACAGATTTCACAAACGTCTGCGTGTGTTACTGATTTCCAACCCCTGATTACACCTTTATGATGTTGTCTTAATCACCATATGAAGCAATGTGAATGTGAGTGTGTGTTCAGATTTGTGCACATGAATGTATTTCCGAGCGTTCGTCATGTGCTCGTCTAATAAGGGCGTTTAGCTCTCAGCATGATGGGAATTTCACATTTGGCCGTCAGGTTTGAGTTTACAGCCTGCAACAGATCTGACAGGAGCAGCTGAGACAAACAAACTCATTACAGGACACACGAAAGCAATCTCAAGCTGCACGGGTGCATTTCAAAAAGACCAATTCTAGGCCAAAAGTTATTATAATATGAAGTATCATGTGCCGTTAAGATATTTAATAAATTTCCTATCATAAATATATCCAAACTTTATTTTTGATTAGTATTATGCATTATTAAACACATCATTTGGACAACTGTGTGTGTGTACTGTGTATATTTATTATGTATAATGTATATTAATATGCATATATTTGAGAAAGTGGGTTATTTTATATTTAGATATAAATGATCAATGTTTATGATACAAATTACAGCGAGAAAACTTAAGTATTGAACACATTGTCATGGTTTTTCCAGGGAATAATATTGCTAAAGGAGCTGTTGACATGGAATTGAACCAGATTTTGGTAAAAACCCAAACAATACAAACATAAAAACAAAACTAAACAGCACAAATCTGTGTGATAACAATGTAATGACAGTAGGAGAAAGAGCTGAACTGCTGAAATAATACTTAATACTTCATTTAAAAGTCTTTTTTAATGATGGCAGCTTAAAGACGCCTCTCATATGGAGAATGAAGCCTAATGCATTGCTCAGGTGTGAGTTTCTCATAGACTTCAACAGAGTGTCAAAATCTTGATGCTTCTGTGGGTCTCGTCTGTCAAATCTGAGATTTATTCCGTATTCTCTATTGGATTCGGTTCAGGTGATTGGCTGGGCCATTCTACAGCTTGATTTTCTTTCTCTGAAAGCGTCTGAGAGTCTCCTTAGCTGCATTTTGGATCATTGTCTTGCTGAAATGTCCACCCTGGCCCATCTTCATCATCTGCTAATGTAGATGTTGGACTGAAGCAGTCATATTAATATACAATGAGGAAGAGCTGAAGAACTACTCAGAGATTTCAGCTGCTGTCTGGGCGTTCACTGCCTTTCTACACCTCCCTTCCTTCATGTGTTTTTATTGCACATAACGTCATTTGTAAACTAACTAGTTTTGATTTCTTTGCTTGCTATCAACATCTGGTGAAAATTCAACGGCCCCTTTAGAAATATTTTCTGAGAAAAATGGTGACGTGTTCAATACTTATTTCGCCCACCGTAAATATCAACAAACACTGTAAAAAAAAACAAACATTTATTTTAGATGCGATTAATATATATATAATATTTAAAAAAACAAAAAGTACAGTCTGAGCAATTTGTGTCTCAATGAATATTTTAAAGGCAGTTTGTATTCTAAAATGATACTTATAAATATATTCATATACTTCAATCATTTCCTTTGCAAGACTGGAAATGATAAACAACGACAATGTAATATTCTCAGATATTTCCATTTATTTCCCCCACTGAGATTGACAATAACCTAATTTAATAAAACAATAAACCTCTATGTATAAAGCCTTGCGTAAAACAGTTCCAACAGTTCTGTAATGAAACTCAACAATGTCTATGAATAATAAAACCTACATATGGTAAATCAGTGGCCAATCAGTGTATCAGGTAAATACAGCCCTGACTCTCTAGATTGCATTCTAGATTAGTTTTATACACACATTGTTTTCCTTTAACATTGACATAATCGTTTTGTATTAGTGCATATATGATTGTGCTCACAGCAAGAAGAACAATCAAATCAAAACCACTATGATAGAGTGTTTATTCTGTCCTTTATGAAACAACCACTCAAAAAAGACAAATCACACAAACAGACGAGTGAATCTGTGTGCAGGATTAAGATTAAAAAATCATCAAATACAAAAGCACTTCCACACTTCTGCCCAGTGCTGGCGTACTCTCGAGATCTACGGCAAACCCATGAGGACAACAGTAATGAGAAGATTAAAGTAAGCAGCATTTCCAAAATGAAAAAGCAGAAGACATGTGTTCCCGTTAGAAACAGTGAGAGGAGTTCTGACTGTATATTGATGATGACCGAGCTTTAACATGTTAGAGTGATAGCAGATAAATGAAGCGCCTTTAATGCACTCTTTAAAAAAGGATGGGTCATAACCCAATGTTGGGTTAATTTTTATTAAATTGAAATGACACTTTTTAGCCCAGAGGTTTGGTTTGTTTATATTTGACCCAACGTTAGGCTTAATTTTTCCAAATTGAAATGACACTTTTTAACCCAGTGGTTTGGTTTGTCCATATTTGACCAACACTAGGTAATTTTTTCCATTTAGAATGACACTTTTTAACCCAGCGGATTGGTTTGTCCATATTTGACCCAGTATTGGGTTCATTTTCCTATTAAAATTTCAGTTTTTAAGCCAGTTTGGTTTGTCCATATTTGACTCAAAATTGGGTTCATTTTTCCATTTACATTACACTTTAAAACCCAGCAATTTGATTTGTCCATATTTGACCCAATACTGGGTTACTTTTAATGGTTTTTTTTTCCAATTAAGTTTAAACTAGTTTTAACCCAGTGGTTTGGTTTGCCCATATTTGACCCAATACTGGGTTACTTTTTACAATTAAATTTAAATTAGTTTTAACCCAACAGTTTGGTTTGTCCATATTTGACCCAGTAATGGGTTAATTTTTTCAAATTAAATTTAAACTAGTTTTAACCCAGTGGTTTGGTTTGTCCATATTTGACCCAGTATTGGGTTCATTTTCCTATTAAAATTTCAGTTAAGCCAGTTTGGTTTGTCTATATTTGACTCAACATTGGGTTCATTTTTCCATTTAAATTACACTTTTAAACCCAGCAATTAGATTTGTCCATATTTGACCCAATACTGGGTTACTTTTAATGGGTTAATTTTTCCAATTAAGTTTAAACTGGTTTTAACCCAGTGGTTTGGTTTGCCCATATTTGACCCAATACTGGGTTACTTTTTCCAATTAAATTTAAACTAGTTTTAACCCAGTGGTTTGGTTTGTCCATATTTGACCCAATACTGGGTTAATTTTTCCAATTAAATTTAAATTAGTTTTAAACCAGGAGTTTGGTTTGTCCATATTTGACCCAGTAATGGGTTAAATTTTCCAATTAAATTTAAATTACAGTTTTAACTCAGCAGTTTGGTTTGTCCATGTTTGACCCAATACTGGGTTAATTTTTCCAATTAAAATAAAATGACAATTTTTAACCCAGCGGTTTGGTTTATCCACATTTGGCCCAATGTAGGATTTAATTTTCTAATTAAATTTAAAATGTACTTTTTACACCAGGGGTCGGCTTTGTCTATATTTGACCCTATATGGGGTTAATTTTTCCAATTTAAATTATATATATATATATATATATTTTAAACCTCTGGGGCTTGGTTTGCCTATGTTTGACCAAATGTTGGGTTCCTTTTTTCCAATGAAGTTTAATTTAAAGTATCTAACCCAGCGGTTAGGTTAGTCCATATTTGACCAAATGTTGGGTCAATTTTTCCAGTTAAATTTAAATGGCACTTTTTAACCCAGTGGTAGGATTTGTCCATAGGTGACCCAACATTATGTTAAAACAACCCAGCATTTTTTAGAGTGCACTCACATGTTAATGTGAAAATGCACAATAATCAACGCAGTAAACATGAAGGCCGTGGCGGTCCAGTACCGTCAGTCCACATTCATACATGAATGCAAGGCATGCCATCGATGAAGAAACACAATCAATCCAATATTAAACCACATGTTTTCCAGGAGAAATCCCAAAATAAACCCGCTGAAGCTCCGCCTTTTTAACTAACACAGGGATAGTAAACAATTAAAGTCGATCCTCAGGGGTCCGTTCTTCCTACATCGAACAGACCCCTGACTCACTTCTGATTCAGTAAAGTAACACACACAACTTCATTTCCTTTATGGACTATATGATGAAACCCAATTTAGTAAACGTTTATCACGTTATCTGCATCAGTTCGACAGCTGCAAACGTTTATTTCCCCGAATGTTCAGTTGTGCGTTTCTCATGGCTTCAGTGGTTAAGGCTGGCAGACTTTGGGAGGCTAGTTTCAGTCATGAATGCTCCTCTAGAAACATTCGATCTCCACATATATAAAGTACAGACTTGTGCAATGCTTTTGTTCTAATATACAGATATAAAGCCTAATATCATACTGAAAGCTTGGATGTGCGATGTTTGATTAAAACAGATCGAATACCATTTTTTCTTCCAATAGCATTCAATTATATTTAGCTGAGTGTGTTTTTGTGCTGGTCTTGGATGGTTCAGACCTGTCATGGATATGGCAGCAAGACTCTGTCATAATGAACAATTCATTTGATCATTCATTCAAATGATTCATTCAAAACAGCTGATTCATAAGGCAGATAGATCACCGACTCAAATGAGTCATTAGAAACAGCTGATTCATTAAGCAAATGCATCACTGACTCAAATGATTCATTCAAAACAGCTGATTCATTAAGCAAATGGACCACTGACTCAAATGATTCATTCAAAACAGCTGATTCATTAAGCAAATGCATCACTGACTTAAATGATTAATTCAAAACTGCTGATTCATTAAGCAAATGGACCACTGACTCAAATGATTCATTCAAAACAGCTGATTCATTAAGCAAATGGACCACTGACTCAAATGATTCACTCAAAACAGCTGATTCATTAAGCAAATGGACCACTAACTCAAATGATTCATTCAAAACAGCTAATTCATTAAGCAATGGATCACTGATTCATATGATTTATTCAAAACAGCTGATTCATTAAGCAATGGATCACTGATTCATATAATTCATTCAAAACAGCTGATTCATTAGGCACATCACTGACTCATATGATTAATTCAAAACAGCTGATTCATTAAGCAAATGGATCACTGACTCATATGATTAATTCAAAACAGCTGATTTGTTAAGCAAATGGATCACTGACTCAAATGATTCATTAAAACAACTGATTAAGCAAATGGATCACTGACTCATGTGATTCATTAAAAACAGCTGATTCATTAAACAAATTAATCACTGACTTAAATGATTTGTTCAAAACAGCTGATTCATTAAGTATATGCATCGCTGACTCAAATGATTCATTTGAAACAGCCGATTCATTAAGCAAATGGATCCCTGACTCAAATTATTCATTTAAAACAGCTGATTCATTAAGCAAATGGATCACTGACTCAAATGATTCATTCAAAACAGCTGATTCACTAGCCAGATAGATCACTGATTCAAATGATTTTTACAGTCAGTGCCCATTAATGGGGTTTGTTGAGTGTAGATGCACTGCACTAGGCCACTGTAGAGCAGTATTCTGAAAACCTTTATTTATTATTCATCATAATGTCATGCCTCTGAATGGATGTTGACAGAAACTCCCTTAAAGTGTTTTTACTGTCCAAATATTACAAATATAGACAAATCCTGCATGTAACAGATGTGCAGATGCAGAACTTCAAATTAAGTCTGAGATATTATATTAAAGCAAAATATGCAAGCAGCATTATTGATTCATGCACACCGAAAATGTGTATAAGTGTGAAGGGCTGGGCGATATATTCAACGTTCACTGTACTTTATGGATTTCATTGGAACTTAGACATGTACTGGAATTTATTAGACAGAGAATGGGAGTGTTGTAAAGATGTTTTAATAACATCAGATTTAAAGGGGCAGTTCACCCAAATATGATAATTCTGGCATCATTTCTTTATCCTCCACTTGTTCTTGTTGCTAGAAACAGCTGCGGCCGAAAGTTAACATGGCTTATTTATTAAATTATCCATTAATTGTATTTTAGTAATGTCTTCTCCTACCCCAATCCTAAACACATCACAGCAATGTAAAAACAGTATTTAAACCGAATATTATTCATATTGTTTATTAAATTGCCCACTAAAATGTATTTTATTAGCATCTACCCCTACCCTAACCCTCACAGTAATGTAAAAACAGTAAATATATTGATTATTTTTCATATTATTTATTAAATTACGCATTAAATTGTATTTTATTAACATCTACGCCCACCCCAGATCCTCACAGTAATGTAAAAACAGTAATTATATTGATTATTATTTATTAAATTACCCATTATTGTATTTTATTAACGTCTACTGCTACATCAACCCTCACAGTACTGTAAAAACAGTAATTATATTGATTATTATTCATATTATTTGATAAATTATCTATTAATTTTATTTTATTAATGTCTACCCCAACCTTTATCTTAAATCCAATCATCACAGTAATGTAAAAACAGTATTTAAACCAAGTATTATTCATATTATTTATTAAATTACCCATTAATTGTATTGTATTAACGTCTATACCCTACCGCAACCCTCAGAGCAATGTAAAAACAGTAATTATACTGATTATTATTTACTAAATCACCCATTAATTGTATTTTATTAACATCTACGCCCAGCCTAACCATCACAGCAATGTAAACATAGTAATTATTGTTGTACAATAGCACAAAAATCTACAGCTGTATCCCTTTTAGACTTTACCTTTGTTTCTTCTGTTGAAAACAAAGGAAGATACACTGAAGAATACTGGAAAAAGCAGATATTTACTTCCATTTGTGTTCAACAGCAGACAGAAATTCAGAAACCCACTTGAAATGATGAGGAAATGAACATTTTAGGGTGAAATGTACCTTTAAAAGCATCATAATCTGTGCATTGCTTCAAATATTCAGGTTTAATCGACTTCAGTATTTAGTGTGGACATAATTTCTAAGAGAAATGAATTTTCCGTGAAGTACAGAAGGCAAGTTTATATGTGATTATAATGTTTACATGTCATTTTAATGATATCAACCAACTGTAAAACTGAAAAAACAATGAAAAAGACACATACACTCTTTAATAGTGTATTAAAATTTAAACTTTTGATATATTTTATATTCCTGCCAATTTAAAAACAATAAAACAATTTATGTAAATGAATTCAGATGTTTATCACTAAAATCCACGTCGAATGTTGCTGCAGAATTTAACTTCAGTGTGATGATGTATTTCAGAAACTGAATATTGAGGAGGGGGTGGGGTTTATTGTTGGATCCTCCTCTTATGCAGATGAAGGGGCGTGGCTAAGCATATTTCACCCCAAACTGACCTCATCGGAGAAGACTAACAATGTGTGCTAGCAAAATAAACACCGCAAATTTTGATTTCACCTTTATTTTGGTGGCTCAGTGGTTAGAACTGTGGCCTCACAGCAAGAAGGTCGCTGGTTCGAGTCCCGGCTGGATCAGTTGGCGTTTCTATGTGGAGTTTGCATGTTCTGTTCGTGTGGGTTTCCTCCGGGTGCTCCGGTTTCCCCCACAGACTAAACACATGCGCTATAGGGGAATTGATTAACTAAATTGACCGTAGTGTATGAGTATGTATGAGTGTTTCCCAGTACTGGGTTGCAGCTATAAGGGCATCCGCTGCATAAAACATATGCTGAAATAGTTGCCGGTTCATTCCGCTGCGATGACCTCTGAAAAAGAGACTAAGCCGAAGGAAAATTAATGAAAATGATTCAATATTGTATCGTCCAGCCCTATAGCAGTACGTGTGCAATGTTTTACTCTGTATTATCTAACAAGCAGACCAAAAGAAACTAATAATAAATCCAAAAATGATCATTTTTATTCTTCTAACTCCTGAATTTGGTGTTAAAATATGACGGTTTCAGTGTTATGATATTAATGCATATCACGGACGTTGATTTGACAGGTGATGATTGATTATTTCATAAGCATTTAAAAATTTCACCACTTACTAATGCTATTTACAAGTACATGAAGTTTAGAAACATTTTGGCACGGTGTTAAGTGTTACTACGCTTTCTTTTCATACAAAAATACCTATAAGAACGTATGAGCTGACAACATTCATTTAAGAAACAACAGGAAGAAGATTGTGACAGCAAACGACGCGTCTCCATCAACACTAACATATTGCACAACGGTGAACAGTCCAAATGCACAAATGGTGAGTTAAAAAGTTCAAAATCTGACTTTATTTTTATTTGTCTAAGTAATCTCTGAAGGTTACCCTGCTGTTTACCACATTAAATAATGCACTCTGACTGTGAGAAAAATAGATTCGCTTTTCAATCAAGTGTTGTCTTGTTAAAACGTGAGCGAGGGCAGCGTCTGACAGATTTACAGGTCAATACAAAAATAAGCTGAACAGACCTCAGATTCGCCAGCACTCACTGAAGATTCGATTTTTAGGATCATGATCACTTCTGAGCCACTAATGCATATTAGATTTCATTATGGGGTCAGTTTTGATGCCTCTAACGGTGCAAAAACTCACAATCTAGTGTTTTTGTTTTGTGTTTTTCTCTGTGTGGCCAGAAGAGGGCGCCAACACACACACACACACACTCACACACACAATGACAGACCTGCTCTGCACTGAACATGACTTTAGCGGTTAGCGTGAATGAAGCCTGCTCTCAATCCCACAATGCATCTGTGGTGTGGCGCTCTACAGGAGTCTGCAGCTGCCGAAGGGGTTTTTCGTTTTCTTCGTCCTCTGCTTGTTTGGTCGCAGGTTTACGATCTCTCGGCCATTCAGATCACTGCTGTTCTGGTTTGGATGGCCGCTGCCCGTCGTGTTGAAGACGCCTGACAAAAAAAAAAAAGAGCAGGACAAAAATCAGCATCCAGATAAAGACAGAGTTGATTTATTTAGTATTTATAATTAATTGTGTATTTTTCTTCGGCTTAGTCTCTATTTCAGAGGTCACCACAGCAGAATGAACCGCCAACTATTTCAGCATATGTTTTATGCAGCGGATGCTCTTCTAGCTGCAACCCAGTACTGGGAAACACGCATAAACACTCACATTCACACATTACAGCCAATATAGTTCATCAATTCCCCTATAGCGCATGTGTTTGGACTGTGGGGGAAACTGGAGCACTCGGAGGAAACTCACACGAACACGAGGAGAACATGCAAACTCCACACAGAAACGCCAACTGACCCAGCCGGGGCTCGAACCAGCGACCTTTTTCTGTGAGGCCACAGTGCTGACCACTGAGCCACCATGTCGCCCATACCAAAGAATTATATATTAGTAAATACATAAACTAATACAACCTGACTGTAAAGTGTAAAGTAATTTTCAGACAACACAAAACTGAGGTTTTAACTTCAGAATAGTTTAGAAATCAACATTTGGTGGAAAAGCCCTGATTTCCAAATGCAACCCTCATCTAAAATGTCAATATTAGGTTTACAAACGTTTTCCGTAGCTATAATTATATATGCTGATTTGATTAAACATTTCTGATTATTATGAAATTATTAAAATAGTCATATATTATTTCAGGATTCTTTAATAAAAGTACAACAAAAAAACATTTGACCTATTTTAAAAACATACTTCAATTCAAGCAGACATTTTTGGTAACATTATGAATGCATTTAATCAATTTAATGTCTAGATAAATTAGGGATGCAGCGATTATAGATTTTGGTTGTACGATTATATTCTGAGGAATAATTACAGTTTCACGATTATTAAGCATTCATTAATTTCAAAACACTACAAGTTTAGAAAAAAATAAATAAATCACAAGAAAACTCCTAATATTTTCACTTTATTGTGTTATTTATTTTTTTACTTTACTGTATTATTCATATATAATACAGCACACAAAATTATAAAAAAACAAACAATAGTCCATTTCTCTTTGGACATAAAAATGTAAACATAATTAATAATTTTACACTGATAAATAAACGACACAACAAAACAAATTTATTAATTAATAAAAATAAGAATAAATTAAAACAATTGTGTTTGTCCAATGTAAATCTAGCCTACATATTAGCTAATTATTTCCCTTTTAAGGAGAAAAAAATATAGTCAAAGGCTGCTGAAGCTCTGTCTGAAAGGCACTTTTGATCAACTATTTTAGAAAATTGTTTAATATTTTTTATTTTGTATTTTTTTTTTCTCTCTTTGGAGTAGAAATGTGTGTATTTCATACAAAGTATGAAGCTGACCAGTCCAGTTTTGTCACTTAACTTGCGGTGCACTTGCGACATTCTTTCAACTAGGTGCGCCTGGAAAGCGTGAGTGAGCGTGTCGTGCAAAAGACGCGATATGCGAGCCATAGTTAATCCAGTGTGCATGCTTATTAGCCTCGGTGTACGAGCTCAGAACTTTAAACTAGCGCAGTTGGCATAACTTTATTTAGTTTCTGCAGTTTTGTTCCATGCAGAAACACAGTGTAGAGAAGTCTTTACGATTAACTAACCGTGATGATTTACAGTGCGGTTAATAGTGAAATCAGTTAATCGTTGCATCCCTAAGCTGAATCAATGTATTAACTTCTTTTAAAGATGCTGAATTTGATGTCTCACCTATTTTATTGCTGGATGTGTGAATGATGTCCGTCTCCTCCGCTGACTGTAGCTTGAGTCGCTGCAGATATTTATCAGCTAGATACTTAAAAACTGCAATATTAAAAAAAAACAGGAATTCTGTTTAACATTAGAGCACTATATGACATATGACTGTCAAAGCGGAGTCGCTCACCTTCATTGACATTCAGATCCTCCTTTACTGACGTCCGGTAGAATCTCAACTTCAGCCTTTTAGCAAGACCTTCAGCCTCTTCACTAAAGAAAAACAACAAATACATTTCACAACCCAAAACATTTGAACAAACCGAGTCGATGCCTTGTCAAATGACACTTTCCCAACAGAAGTTTTCAACAGAGACCAACAGAGTTACATTTTAAAGCTTTAATCTATATGAAAACACAGCCAGAACTTAATATCAACCTCAGCATAAACAGATGCATTTTATTACAGTGTATTGCTGTTCTTTCACTCCAGAATAATGACAGTAAAAAGTGTATCAAGCATTTTGCATTCAAAGAAAGCACATTTAATATTCCTGCCCATCCTGTTTTCAAAATAAGAGTCCCACATACATGGTAAACTTAACATAGGCTTAGATCAAATTAAAAATAAGGGAAAAAAGATCACTGTAACCTCACTAGTAAACATTGTGGCCAATCAAACACAGCCTGGGGCATGCATATTAATGATCCCATGTGCGATGTAACAGTCTGTGTTTTGTCAGCATTGGCTAGATTTTTGAGGCTCATGATATGGTCATTTCCATGTACTGAACTTTTATTATTCAGCTACATCTAAGTATATTTAGATTTTTATTATATGGCACCTTTAAAAACTGTCTTTCCACTCCGGAATAATGACAGAAAAGGCAGAGCGATACGACATGATGCATAAACAAGTACTTATATTCAGCAGTTTACATGTGTTTGTTGCCTCATTACAAACATAAGTGCATATATATTTCACAATATACACGTTAAACTAACAAAAGACAGAGTTAAACAGACTTTATACCTCTTCGGGTGGCACTAAATAGATTTTTACAATGTATTTCCAGCAATTTGCATTCACAGAAAGCGCATTCCTGCATGTCCTTTTTTCAAAATAAGAGTCCCGCATAAGTAGTAAATTTAACATAGGCTTGCATGCATTTAAAAATAAGGGGGAAAAAGATCATTGTAGTCTTACTAGAAAACATTGTGGCCATCAAACACAGCCTGGCGCATGCATATTAATGCTTTAGTGTTTTAATACAATTTACTAGATTTTAACCAGGATTTTACACTCATTGAGGCTCACGGTACGGCCATTTCCATGTACTGGACTTTTATTATTCAGCTATATCAAGGTATATTTCGATTTTTATTATATGGCACCTTTAAACACATAAAAAACCTTTATATTTTTACACTACATCGTTGTCACGTAAATGCAGCCTAAATTCTTGCTTACTTCTTGATGACGGTGTCGTCCAGCAGGTCGATCTTGTTCTGCACCAGGACAGTGGGAATGTCGCCCACCTCCATCTCCACCTTCTCCTTCCAGCTGCTGATAGCCTCGAATGACTCTCTGTCGGTGGTGGAGAAAACCAGCACGCAGGCCTGAGCTCCTGCACACCAAACACACACATATTACAAAACTACTGCTGAACACACACCTGAAAAGAAGCGTCCCGTTATCAGTGTTTGTACACCTTTTTCCTCCTAAAAATTCCATGACTTTTAGGTAAATACAGAATAAATACAGAATATCAGGATTGGGTGGCACAGTGGCTCAGTGGTTAGCACTGTGGCCTCACAGCAAGAAGGTCACTGGTTCGAGCCTCGGCTGGGTCAGTTGGCGCTTCTATGTGGAGTTTGCATGTTCTCCCCGTGTTTGCATGAGTTTCCTCCGGGTGCTCCGGTTTCCCCCACAGTCCAAACACATGCGCTATAGGGGAATTGATGAACTAAATTGGCTGCAGTGTATGACTGTGTGTGTGTGTGTAAATGAGAGAGTTTGTGGGCGTTTCTCAGTATTGGTTGCAGCTGGAACGGCACCTGCTGCGTAAAACATATGCTGGAATAGTTGGCGGTTCATTCTGCTGTGGAGACCACTAATAAATAAAGGGACTAAGCTGAAGCCAAATGAATAAATATCAGGGTTTCTGCAGGATTCACCAAGTCAAATTTAAGACTTTTTTTAGACCTTTTTTAGGTCATCGAGAATTAATTTTCAGACTTGTATAGGACTAAACTCTGAGGATTGTTTTAATGGCATAGCAGTAAAAGTATTTACTTTCGCCTCCAAGAAATGCATTTTAATTAGTTACTTCTTAGTCATTAATTTGAATTAATATGTCAAATCAAGCATTCCATAGTTGTGTACATGCACATTTTTTCAACATAACTTAAAAAAGTATATATATATATATATATATATATATATATATATATATATATATATATGTATATGTATATATATATATATATATATATATATATATATATATGTATATGTATATATATATATGTATATGTATATATATATATATATATATATTATATATATATATATATATATATATATATATTATATATATATATATATATATATATATATATATATATATATACACACACACACACACATACACACAGTTGAAGTCAGAATTATTAGTCCCCCTTTGAATTTTTTTTGCTTTTTTAAATATTTCCCAAATTATGTTTAACAGAGCCAGAAAATGTTCACAGTATGTCTGATAATATTTTTTCTTCTGGAGAAAGTCTTATTTGTTTTATTTCGGGAGGAATTAAAGCAGTTTTGAATTTTTTAAACACCATTTTTAGGTCAAAATTATGAGCCCCTTTAGGCTAATTCTTTTTTCGCTATATTATACAATGACTTGCCTAAATACCCAAACCCCCTAGGTAACCTAATTACCCTAGTTAAGCCTTTAAATGTCACTTTAAGCTGAATACTAGTGTCTTGAAGAATATCTAGTCTAATATTATTTACTGTCATCATGACGAAGATAAAATAAATCAGTTATTAGAGATGAGTTATTAACACTATTATGATTAGAAATGTGCTGAGAAAATCTTCTCTCCGTTTATTGAGATGTATTGTTAGTGATTGGATGTGTGTTGGACCGATTGGGTAGCTTTAAACAAAGGAAAATTAAGACCTCTTTAAAATGATTTAAGACCTTCAGGACCATATTTCAATGGATTTAACTTGTTTTTTAAATGTAATACTTTTTAAGGACACCCTGGCTTTTAGTACAACACATGACAACCTATGTAATTTATAATACAAAATAGCATGTATTTAGATAGGGTTTACATTTCCTAAAACGTTTGATTGGACAGGAAGGACAGAAAAGTAAAGAGGCTTTAACCACTGACTCTACCCTTAGGCATATTTATACACAAAATAATTGAATAATAATGAAGACTGAAACTACTGAAACAAACTGAACTAAAACTGAACTCCTGAAAACAAATGATAGAACTAAACGCCTTGCAGAATTCATTTATTATATTGAAATATTATATTATATTGATATTATATTGAAAAATATTTGTTAAACCAATTTCAATGACTTCTCCATGTAAATAAACTGTGGATTTACTTGTTTTTCCCAAAATTTTGCATACCAAAATTCAACGACTTTTGGATACCGTATGAACCCTGTGTTGTTACACACTGACCTCTGTAATAAGCTTTAGTGATGGCATCAAACTCCTCCTGTCCCGCCGTGTCCCACAACATCAGCCTGACGTCCTCACCGTTCACTCTGAAACACACACAAAGCACTCCACATAAATATACTGTATACATCGGCTGCTCTGTGATTTAATGCCAGCTTTCTTGTCTAAAAATCTATAAGATTGAAAATATAAACACAACTTTAGGGTTAAGGGTTAATTTTATAAAATGTGTTGTTTGTACACCAAGAGTATTATAGTAAAGTAAAACTAAAGCCACAACTAAAAACATATTAGTGTGTCATTTTGGTTAGTTTACAAGCTTTAACAGTTTACTAAAATCACTAAAAGATCATTTAGAAAAACTATACTGACATAATAATCAATGACAAACTAAATTTCAACTTTAAAATTTACTTGAAATTGAAAAATATAAAAATAAAACATGAAATTCTGAAATCGCTGAAATAAAAAGTACTCGGCTCAGTTGGCATTTCTGTGTGGAGTTTGCATGTTCTCCCTGCGTTCGCGTGGGTTTCCTCCGGGTGCTCCGGTTTCCCCCACAGTCCAAACACATGCAGTACAGGTGAATTGGGTAGGCTAAATTGCCCGTTGCTCGTATTACATGAACGCGATCTCAACTTGTAATACTGCGCTCAC
>NC_079447.1:52440148-52470148 GCF_903798145.1 Danio aesculapii
CAGCGCACTGATACTCCGGCTATTGTGAGGAGACATATTCCGCTTTTGTTTTCGATTTTAAAAGATGGAGTTTGATGAACTATATGAGCCTGTCTGACTGTCAGTGAATGGCAAATGAAAACGTCCCTTACCTCAAAACTCTGTGCTTTATAAGAAAAAGAAAACACAATGTACAGTCTGAAGTGTAGCATGCATCCATAACGTTTGTTTGCGCAGGGACGCTACTTTGAATGAGTCTGATTTACTATACATTAAACGGCAAATCCATTTCACAAAAGACACAGTTAAGATGGCGTTCTTTTATCTCACGTGGATGCTATGAAGATAAACACGGGATCAAGACCTTAAGAATGGTGAGAATGAATGAATGACAGCTTCTAAAATTGTCTGAGAGGCGTCCCCTTTTTGCCCAGTAGGCCTACCTTGTGTTTTATTTGCTAATTTAAGCTATTTTGTAAAAGATAAATATGATGTATAAAACTAAACATTATTTATATTACTTCATAACATAATGGACAATGCACAGATATTGATGTTTCACTATGTTTTTACACTAAATTATTTGAATCTACCAGTCTTAGTTTACAATGTTTACATTGCTCTACTTACATTAAATCTAAATCCCAAATATCAGAAATGACAAGACTGTTCAGATTTATTTAATGTCAATGTTTTAATGTTATTGATCAATGCACTTACTTTACAGATTCCATTCATTCATATTCCTTCTGCTTTTTCCCTGGTTTATCACAGCGGAATGAACCGCCACTTACTAGACAGATTTGTCTATTTTTAATTTTAGGTGGTTTGTGTAATGTGTTTTAGGTTGGGTAAAATCATTTCTAATGGCATCTTCATTTTCAGCTAATTACACTGTCTTGTCCTGATAGGTGGATTTAGAGGTTTTTGCAGAAAAAGCACAAGTGGATTTAGCTGGTTTTGACGCAAAAGAAAATCTACCTTGTTAAAAACAAAGAATTGTCTAAAATGACATTTTTGAAAAAAAAAAGGTATTGTATTTACCAGCTAATAACCTTATCATTACCTATCAAATAAAACTTCTGAACCTGATCAGAGGAGCCTGATAGAAAATGCTCATTTACAAGAAAAGAGGTCTGACGGATTTAGAGGATTTTGCATCTGAACTCTTCACATATACATATATACATACATACATATATATACATACATACATACATACATACATACATACATACATACATACATACATACATACATACATACACATATATATATATACACATATATATATATATATATATATATATATATATATATATATATATATATATATATATATATATATATATATATATATATATATATATATATATACACATAAATATACATATATATACATATACACACACATATACACATCTATATATATCTATACATATCTATATCTATATATATCTATACATATCTATATATCTATCTATCTATCTATCTATCTATCTATCTATATATATATATATATTAGAGGTGTGAACCTACACTGGTCTCACGGTTCGGTTACGGTTATCATGCCATTGATTCAGTTCAGTTCAATATCTCGGTGCATCATGATAAATAAGTATGGCATATATTAATTATGCCAGCCAAATTAAAAGTACTAAGAATTTCTCCATAAGAAATATATAATTATTGTTATTCTAATAATTTTGTATTTAAATGTATGTGCTTGTGTTATGTTTATTAAAAACTCGCTTTCTTTAACCCATTAACAGTAAGCTGAATACTTATTAAAATATAAAGCTCTTTTCTTGAGGATTACTGTGATTGCAAAAATATTATTATGGCACAGTTTATGTGGCACTTAATTAAAATGTTTAGTTAGTTCAACACGAGCCCTTATAAGATATTAAGCTGCAAACATATATATTTCAGACTTTAACAAGAACATTTTATTTTTAACAATAAAAAAAGAAAGAGAATTATTTAATGTCGGGGTATTATTTTAAAAGCTTCTCTACTTGTCTAAATGTCATTTTTAATTTAATGTGTTACTTGTCGCTTCTTTGCAATTATTATTAATTTTGTGCAGAATGTACTGTTATTGTTACAGTATTGATAATGTATTGTTAATAATGATTTATAATGTACTAGTGTTATTACAGTGCTCTCTAAAACATGCTGGGTTGTGTTAACCCAATGTTAATCAAATGCCTGTCAAACGTATTAATATTTAATGTTAATAATCATCTAAACTATTAGGTTTGTCCATATTTGACCCAAAGTTGGATTAAAAACCCCCAGCATTTTTTAAAGTGCAAGTACATGTGTGCTGTACAGCGAAGGGTTGCCCCACATGGAATTTTACACTAATTTATAGTAAATACCTCTGTGTTTTAAGCCATACCATAGTAAAGTACTTGAATTAATCTGTTGTGGTGATTCTACAGTTGCTATGGTAAAACAACAACTGTAGTAATATTAACAAACGACCCAAAACTGTAGTTTTCTACAACTATAGGGTATATTATACTACTATACACTAGTTTACTGTTGTAAAAACGACAGCATTTATTAGTTTTCTATAGTTAATACTTCAGTATGCTGCAGAATTCATTACAAAGTGTTGCAAAGACAATAGCATGCATGTTACTATGGTGTCATTCAAAAATACCATGGTATTTACGGCAAATTACTGTAGTATGTTATGTTACAGAATGTTTACACAGCAGTTTTCCATGTTTGGGACAGAAGAGCCATTTGTACAACAGTTCTCACCTGTTATTTAACAAAATATAAGTAGATACAATAATTTAAGTAGTTTTTAACAACTATAGTGTATATAATTTTACAATACACCAGTCTAAAGTGTAGTAAAAAATAAAGTATACTACAGTATTAACACTTTATGAAACAATGGTTAATACAGTAAACTGGAGTACTCATTAACTAAATGTAATGTAAATGCTATTAATATGCACTGTTTAATGGTACGGGTCAAAAACACTACAGTACTTACTGTTAATTACTGTAGTTAATTACTGTAGTATTTTTTGGAAGTATGACTTCAGCATTAGCAGCATTTATTTGACTGTGAACAATGTTGTACTTTGATAGTCATTGGCTGCTAATATGATTTCCCTATTTACAATTTATAGGAAATAATATTAAGGAGAAATTCCGAATGTGTGAATATAAAAACAACTCTAAGTTACCTCAAAAACACTTCAGTATGATGTAGTTCATTTCAAAGTGTTGCAAATACACATTACTATGGTGTCATTCAGAAACACCATAGTATTTACTGTGGTATTTTATGCTACATTGATGTTACTGAATGTTTATACACCCTTTTTGTCGTGTTCGTGACAGAAGAGCTGTTTGTATGGCGGTTCTCACCTGTGTTTGTGTTTCCAGGCTACGTTGTTTCATCTTGAATATCGACAGGAGAATATTAATTATGAAACCCAGATGATGGTCAGCAGATCCTGCGGTTTATGAGTGCGAGAAATCCAGAAACCACCGCTGTTCAGCGGAGGAGCGGCGGCGGCCTCTTCCTTCGTCCGTTTCTCTTCGTCTCCGAGCCGCTTCAGACCGGTAATTCACCGTAAAACGGACTCCGGGATGTAGATGTGCTGGGATGAACGGAGACAGTGTCCGGTTGTCGGTTGTCGGACCGTTAAACGGTGCGGCGGCTGCGGGAAGCGGGAGACTCTGGCATATCGAATCGTCGACCACCACAACACAAGAGCACTTTCAAAATACAAGCCCCCCTTCCGTTAGTCCACACACTCTTAAAGAGACAGTACACACACAAAAAGAAAATATACTCACTAGTTACTCTCCTTGAAGTGGTTTCACACCTTTTTTACACCAAAAATCCGTTGAACACAAAAGAAAACCCAAACTGTACACCCAAAAATGAAAATATACTCACTATTTACTATTTTATTATCTACACCCTGTGTTAAATCTATATTTTATATTGAATATATATATATATATATATATATATATATATATATATATATATATGCATAAAATGAGAACTTTAATAATGGTCTCGAACTCATTTCCTGGAGGGCCGCAGCTCTGCATAGTTCAGCTTTAACCACCTCCAACTCACACCTGCTTAATAATCTTTAGTAGTCTTGAACACCTTGATTAGGTGGATCAGCTGTGTTTGATTAGGGTTGGAGCAAAACTGCAGAGCTGCGGCCCTCCAGGGATCCAGTTTGAGACCTATGTTATAGGACAACATATTATTCGTTTAATTTATTAGGAAAGTAATATAACCATAATAAAAGTGTACATGTAGACCAAACTTTTCCAGTTTCATAAATGACTTAGAATTATATTATTATATGTATATCTTTAAAAAAAACATTTAATCGATTTTATTTGTATTCATTGTCCAATATATAGAAATATATATAATATCCAATCTAAAATCTAACTCCTGTTCTTGTGGCATTGAATTAATAAAGTATTTAAAAAATGCCAAAAATATTAGCACAGCATTAAAAAATAAACTGTATAACTGAATACTTCCAATATCCTTATTTCAGGTCTAATATACTTTATATTGACTATAGTAAATGTAAAATCATTTTTAAAAACTTTTTATTAGGCACATCAAAATTGTATGAAGCCACATTGGACAGTCTTGGAAAATGAAAGAAATGTTTAAATAAATAATATCTAGGACACCCCTGAACACGAGATTACAATTACAGTTTCCCTGGTAAAATAAAGGTGTAAATAAATTAAATAAGAATGTATAATGCAACGTAATCAACTGTTTGTGGGAAATCGTATTATCCAAAAGCAAATAAATGAATAAATAAATAGTAAACAAGTAACCAAAGTAAAATAAAACAGTGCAGCGTAAACGCACAGGACTCCATCATGCTGAAATTAAAATGAATACCAATTCAAGAGACAACCACTAGATTAAAGCAGCAGCAAAACAAAGGATTTATTGAAATTTAAATCTTACAACTTAATATAAAACTCTTTATGGACACCAAACATCATATACAAACATAAAATTAAAACAAAATGTGTCTATTAAATAAACAATAGACATATAAATGCTATTTAATACAAGCACAATTGAACTGGCATACCAAAAGTTTGTCCGAAATGGATGTCAATGAGAATACTTGGTTTGGTTAGTAAGTGCTGGCACTGTCACTTCTGCAATGCAAGCTAAATCAGTTTATTTTCCATGTCACCTTATACGGTCAGTGGAGAGATTTTTACATGTGACCCTGAACCACAAAACAGTCTTAAGTGTCGACTTTTGTAATCAGATCTATTAACAAATAGGCTTTCCTTTAAAGGGGACGTATTATGCTCCTTTTACACAAGATGTAAAATAAGTCTGTGATGTCCCTGAGTGTGTGTGTGTCAAGTGTCAGCTCAAAATACTCCACATATAAGACTCAATCATACACTTGGTGCAATAAGGTGCAATGCGTGTTTGGCGTGATTTGTTGCGATTTTCAGACCAGCGCAACTGTAATTTTCATGTTTTGTGTTACGTTGTTTCAATAGCAAATCCATTTGCGCCAATTTGTGGACTCATGGGTGTGCTGGTCTCTAAAGGAGGTTTGTTAAGGCGCATTGTTGACACGTTGCTATTCTGAGAAACTGAAGTAGACCGCGCCATTGACCAACTTAAAGCTGCTCTGAAGTCCAGAGTAGAGCGCGTTAGTTATGCACCGGTGCAGGTCCAAACACTTCACACAGGATGTACACTCCAATATTATTGTTCATTTATTCCTTTGCTGGAGTTTAGAACTGAATTTAGAAATAGTTTTGACATAAATCTTTGCGCTTAACAAAGGAAATTAAATATGTAGGCTAATGGATGTGTTCAATGGAGTGAGTCTTTACCGTTTCCTCATTCCACCAAAGTAAAGGAGTAAAGAGTAAAGAGAAAGTAAAGAGGCTGAATGGAGGAGACTCGTTCTTTATCCTCGCGCTGCAGATGCTCTGTTTAACTGTTAACTAGTGAAGCATTCAGTTTTTACACTTACAAAGTCCACCATGTGAATAGCAAATACACCATGGTGCAACACAACAGACTCCTAAATTGAATGAATGATGAGACTCTAATTGGTTTAATGTATGTTGTGCTCAAAACACACCCAGAACTCATTAAGAGAATAAGCACAACCCTGTTAGACCACGCGCCGCGGCGCAGAGCGCATTTTATCGCCCTTAAAATAGCAAAAGGGGATTCAGACACGCTCTTAATGATTTTGTGCCATGTGCTTTAGACTTTGCACCTAGATCGTTAAAATAGAGCCCCAAATGTGTTCTAACTCTCTGAAACTGACCCTTTTAGGCTTTGATCCTAATTGTGTGGCATTTTGGTGACTGTCGCTTTAAATTCAAATGAGATTGTGTTCTTTTCAAAAGAGGGCGGAGCTAAATTACCAGTGTGTCAGCATAGTGGCAGACTCAATACTTTCAAGAGTTCACACTTAGCTGTGAGCCACGTGAGCACGGGGAGAACGTGTAAACTCCACACAGAAATGTCAGCTGGCTTGGTAAGGACTAGAACCAGCGACGTTCTTGCAGTGAGGCAACAGTGCTAACCACTGGGCCACCGTGCCACCCATTTAAGAAGGAGGAGCAGGGGTGGAAGCGGGGATTCTTTAAAACGAAGATGGCTGTTATATGGAACTGAGGGTATTTATAATGATTTAGGAATCGTCTGATTGGTGAATCATAAATTGGATAATGCAGGACCAGCCGCAAGCAATCATAAGCACGTGATCCTCTCCAAATTAGTTTATAAATTAACTTAATATACTAATGATTTTTGACATCTATAATTCTGACTAATAGAATGTATCTTTGGCTATTGCGTGTGCAAAATAAAACTTGCTTTGTAGTTCAGGGTCACATATTATTGATTGGTGCTAAATATTGATTAAGTGCTAATTAGCTTTTGTTACCGTGGCATAAAGCTTTAATATTAAAAGCATTTCATATAAAAAATAGAAAGGTTCTCATAAGTGCTCAAGTTAAAAAAAAGTAGAACTCAAATGTCATACAGCATCGGCCTTAATCTTTGCGCAGAGGAGTTTAGAGAAATGCAGTATGTTGTATTTACGCTGTATGATCTCATTTATATTAGACATATGAATAACACTTAACAAATGTATATACACACACACTGATGTTATAATTCAGAAACAGCCACCAAATAATATACAATTTTCAAGTTGGCAGATAATTCGACTCAAACATCACAACAAAATTAAGAATAATACTAACATCTATGACTAGATGTTTCCATAAACACAGGCTCATTCTGAAAACGTAGCCCTATGTACATTTCTGGAGATTGTGAATTATGTAGCCAGAGGTACGTATGGCTGCATTTTATCTTTAAAACGAATGTTATGGGGCGGTGTGACACCATTCCTTTTCACGCTTATCAGATGACCGCTTACCCCAAACTTGAGACACAGTAAGGAGTTGACCAGGACGATGGTGTTCGAGTCTGGTGAAGAACGGTTCCAGAAAGCAGGTAAGACAAAAGCCAAAAAAATAAATAAACAAGTAACAAACAGGGTGAGAATGTGGTAAAATCTGAAAACGTGGTAAAAACCAGGCAAGGGCTTTACTTTTTCTGGATTGTTTTAGAAAACACTATCGGTTGGGTTTAGGGAAGGCGGAGCGTGGGTCAGTCAGTTTGACTGCAGACTCTGGTGGATTTACGTGAGAACGAATTCCACCAGAGGCACTCGAATGGCACTCGCGAGAGAAATTTGAGATCTGAACGCGTACACAGTGGCCTCTAGTGGATTCGCAAAAACAAAACTGCAATAAAACGTACCTCCTGGGACGTATCTGTCACTCTCCAGAAATGTTTATAGCGATACGTTTTCAGAATGAGCCTGGGTTGGTTTCCATCCACCTATTTTTATGTGCATTTTGGAATATTGCACAAGAAAATGTTTAATGAGAACAGCAATATGCGCATAAATTAAAAAATGTGTATAAAAAAAACAAATGAGCACCACTGAGTAAAATTAACTTTCATTCGATTCGTAATGCAGGGGTCACCAAACTTGTTCCCGGAGGGCCGGTGTCCTGCAGATTTTAGCTCCAACCCTAATCAAACACACCTGAATAAGCTAATCAAGGTCTTACTAGGTATACTTGAAACATCCAGGCAGGTGTGTTGAGGCAAGCTGGAGCTAAACCCTGCAGGGACACCAACCCTCCAGGACTGAGATTGGTGACCCCTGCTGTAATGCATTTAGTGAATGGACTCCAGCATACTGATGTGGTTTAGTTTCTGCCAGATGCTGATCAGATATAAATGTGTGTGTGAGGGTCTTTGCATCACTAATGTTGGTTTGCAGCTTTCCATTGTTGCAGATGTGAAATGTTGTTGTGCTGATAGCCTCATTCCTCCGTCAGTCCATCATCACAGTGCTTCAGTATTATTCTTATTCTATTATTCCCTTTATTTCAGCTCATATTTTGAGTCGTTATTCTCTTTAAAAATGACTTTTGGTGTATTCCTAGTATCTCTAACAGAAATCCAAAATAAAAGTGTTTTCTACTACCTCTGGGTGTGGTAAAAGTGGACATGATTGTGTTTTCGTGGGTTAATTGTTGATGTGGCGGTGAATCATAGTACCGATTCAACATTGTCATGTCTGCATTGCATTATTTATCAACACAACCCTTTTGTGTAACAGAGTAAAAAGAGCAGCACATATTTACACATTCATCTAAACGTCATTTTAAGATTTGTGGACGCATCTGGATGTTTGTTATCACTGCAAAGCTATTCACATGTTATTTCTAAATCACTAATTACAACTAATATTTCTATATCACACAAAAAAGCTCTTTAGCGTGAGAATATGAGGACATTGAATTACATTCACGTCATATATGCATGAGTGTGATGCTGCTGCAGTTCACTGAATGGCCATTGGTGGTGCTAAAACAAGGCTTTCTGATTTTTATATTCCATTAGACTAACAAAAGTGATGAAACATACATAAAAAGCTCCTGCGTTTAAGTCAGCGCATTGTCAAACTGCCCTCGTGTGGTGCGAACAATTGAAATGACTGCATTTCATAGCGCAGTGCTTTCTGCGTCTGCTGTGAAAGCTGCTTCAATCTAAACAGTGACTATAGATGGAGGAAGATTATTATTATTATTATACAACCCCAAATCAGAGAAATTGACTTGACTTGACTGGTACTTGAGTGGCCTGCCTGCAGTCCCGACCTGTCTCCAATAGAGAATGTGTGACAACAAAGACCCCATACTGTTGCCCACATTGTTTGCAGGAAGAATGGGACAAATGAAAAATGGATTTTCCATGCTGTCCCAACCTTTTCAGATTTGAAGTTGATTTATTACCAAACGAAGTTCACCGAATGGCCACCGGTGGTGCTAAAAACAAGGCTTTCTGAATCCCACACAACATCACCAGAGGAACACAGAGTCTAATGCATAAAGGATTTTGATTAATTTCTGAAAATGGTGTAAACATAGGTTTAGGCCTACAGTATTGGTGGTCGAGGGCCGTATCCCTCTGAAAAGTCTCCGGGGCTCATCTCCAGCAGGCATTTAGGACTGTCGTAATCCGAGGACTTGCCGAAGCCCCCGGAGCTGTCATATTCCTCTTCAGAAGGTGCAGGTTCCTCCACTTCTGTGTTCACAAGGGTATCAGTGGTTCTGGAGACTTCATCATGCACAAAATCTAAGAGGGACTCGTTGTTGTAGACCAGTACTGGATTGTGTGTTGCAGAAGTCATTGAAGAGACATGGGGTGACTCGGGTTGGGAATAGGGTGTTGAAGACGGTCTCGTAACAATGTTACGCTGCAAATGGAGAAGAGATGTTTGGTAAACGGTGCGTTGAATCTGTTTGATGTTTTGACTAGTGTATTCTAGAATTGCAGGTACCTTTTACGTCTCCTAGATAAATCGTGTTGTATTTTTTAAAACCTTAAATAACACACTCATACACTACAGCCAATTTAGTTCATCAATTCCCCTATAGCGCATGTGTTTGGACTGTGGGGGAAACCGGAACACCCGGAGGAAACCCACGCCAACACGGGGAGAACATGCAAACTCCACACAGAAATGCCAACTGACCCAGCTGGGACTCAAACCAGCAACCTTCTTGCTGTGAGGCAACAGTGCTAACCACTGAGCCACCGTGCTGCCCCATAATGGACTCAGTTTACGTTTATTATATATCATTCTAGTTTAAGTAAAAATGAATGGAAAATGCTTGTAATGTAGCCACAATTCTGCAGTGAGTCTTAAAAAAGGGTTATTGCACTACAAAAACATCCTTTGCATTTTAACAAATGTGGATATTAAACAAAAACAAAAGTCAAAGGAGACAAAGACATACCAGGATAGTGGGAACTTTGGGTATTTTGGAGAAATTTTTGTAGATGAACCACAGAATGACCGAAACAATGAAGAGCAAGGCGAATCCACCACAGAGAAAAGCTGCAATCAATTCTGTTTTGGCTAAAAAAGAAACACACAAAATTATTAAGATCATCTGAATCAATTCAAACTGCTAAACATACTGATATTACATGTTTAATGTAAAGCTGGTCATTCAGATATCACTGATAACAAACATACTGCCACTGCTCAGACCAAACTTAAACAGCCGAGAATCGAACCAGCGACCTTCTTGCTGTGAGACCACAGTGCTAACCACTGAGCCATTGTGCCATCTACAGATTAAATTTGTATCACAAATATTTTCACTACTTTAACACACAAAACCTTGAATTTATCCCCTCTGAGCTGAGCTATGATGAGCAATGCATTATGGGACTGGATTCTCCATTTTTTGGCTGAAACAATATACTATTAGGAGGAAGCATGTGTGTATTTACAATCTAATCTGGGTCAAAGATGAAACTCACCATTTTGGTGTCTGCATCACATTAGATTTACAAAAGTGATGAAGCATACATACAAAGCATATTAGCTGCAAGTAGATGTCTATTTAATGTTTAAATTTAACTTTGTGAAAATAAAATGTGAAAATAGCGTTCAGATAATGTTCCCTTGGCATTAGTGTAAGAGATTTATGTACTGAAAAATAAACTATTGCTGAAATGTGTGTGAAACGCTAGCGTGCTTTCAAGGACAGTGGCAAATTTTCAGATTTCAGATTGGGGTCAAACTTTTTGATATGTCATCTGATGAGTTTTGATCTAACAATACCTGCTTTTTGAACACAAACTAATGTTGCATCGCATTTTTGTGGGGTCTTTGGGTAATTGTGGTTAAATATAGCTTTTTTTATTCTATTATTTAAATATATTAAATTTATTAAAGAATATTTTTGTCCAGAAAACATAGTAATGGTGAAAAACTGTAATTATTTTGATTAATAAATACCCCAGCAGGTACAGGACGTCAACATGATTTCAGACTCAAGTTGTACACCAACGCTGTGGGGATGTTGCATTTTGTTTGAAAATCAAAATCGGGTTGATGCCAGAACCCAAGGTCAGGCCGAGGTCAATTTCCAACCTCCAACCTAAAATCAACTAAATATCAAAGCCTAATGACATTACCGCCTCATGTTGTGTGGATGTTACCACTATGACGTCTATCAGACGTTGGATTTTGGTTGCCATACCTGACAAAATAAATGTCAGTATTTGACGTCAGTATGATTTAATATGTTGGCTCGACGTTGGATTTTGGTCACTTTCCAACACAACCTAAAATCAACCAAATATCGCCGTCTTTTGACCTCGTTATTGGTCGTCAAAATAACGTTGTCCTTAGATGCTGGCTAGAGTAAATTTTGGTCACCTGACATCACAACCTAAATCTAACCTAATATTAACGTTTTACGACACTGTGTGGCTACTGGGACAATACCATTAATTTGAAATATTTCATTTAGAGAGTTTATATATAGATATATAAAGAAAAAAACTATTAATCAATCAGCATATTAAAATGATTTCTACTTGAATGGAGTAATGATGCAAAATAAAGTAAAAAACATGTACAGAAGACTACGGTCCGATCCCATTTCTACCCCTTATGCCCTATTCACACAGGGCGTCAGCTTCAACACTTCCCATTCACTTTGAATGGGTGACATCAGGCGTTACTGAACTGCATTGTGCATTCCACCGACGGAAGCGTCAGCCAATCAGATCGCTGTATGCAAATACACCAGCTCAGACAGTAGCCGATTTGCTATGACAATCGCGTCAGCCCCAACTTCAGACACGCCTTCTGCATTAATGCTGAAACCCCGTGTAAATGAGGCGTTAGCCCTTCCCCTTAACCCTATACCTTGTTTTGCGTGTTCACGTGAAGGAGTAGTGGTGTCCCAATTCTCTTTAGCTTGAAGGCAGAAAGCTAAGGAATACACCAGCCTCAACGGCAGCATGGCTGCACACGGAAGTCAGGAGATTCACAAATTAGTATGTTTTTGTCACAATTTTTTAAATGTTCAGAATGGTCAAAATGTTTTAATATATTCATAGAGGCGTTCATGTCTTACCGTCATGCTTTAAAAAAAAAAAAAGACAAGTGGGTAGTAAAAATTTGGGTGGTTTCGCAACGGCGTGCCCGCCAGCCCTGGTCTGCCCTTATTAACCTGCTTTGATCTCCAAAAGATATGCCATAGCCCCCGTTCTTCGCATACATATGCTTAGAACACTGTAAGAAACGCTTGTGAGCTGTCTCCTCGACACGACACCCCCCCCGACACGACCCCCCCCCCCCCCATTGGTTAACGCGGTGCGAATGTCCGCTGAAGTTCAGATTTTCAAACTCAAGTGATTCGCGTCAAACGCGCAAAACGCTCAATTCGCGCTGCGCCATTTACGCGTATCGCGACATTCGCACCGCGCCATTTGCGCGTAACGCACAGCGGGATGTCTATTCGCGCATTTGCATTGATTTAACATGTAAATCACTCGCGCTTGACACTCCTTCCGTGTCTGGTGTGAACACAGCATTAGAAGTAAATTTTGAAGCCCTTCCCTTTCACACTCTGTTTCAAGGGCCAAGGGGAAGGGGTAGGGGTACAAAAATAGAATCATGATTGGGTCTACATATTTACAAAGCAAATCACTATTATTAAAATAAATAAGATGACAACTTTTACTAAACAGTGAGCAGAAGACCTTTCTTCCAAGAAACATATTCAGTCCAAACAACAAAAACACACTACGTCACAATAATACTTTATTCCTGGCACAGCAATTACTCTTTATCTTTAAAAACATGCCATATATCAATTCATTTTCCATTGTCTAGCGCAGAGTTCATGTTGTCTGAAAGCATTGTGGATCTTCTGCAGAGCACTCATTCAATCCCACTACATCAGAGATTTTTACACACAGTCTAAACTTTAATGCATCACAGAGAGATGCATTACGGCACTAGTAAATTAGCTTATCTAAAATCAAAGTCTAAATGGTTTTTAGTTACCCGAGGCAGGCTCCAGCTGAGGGACACACACATTTCTGTAGGTGTGTACAGGTATTGATGCGATTTTCCCCTCAAACTTCAGCTCCACACACTGGCCGGCCAGAGACTGGTTCACGTGGACTTTTGCTTCGCACAAATTCTCAAGCTCATCCTCGTCCTCAAAGCATGAGTGCGAGAACTTTTCCTGGAGATGAGGAACAGTGGGGTTCTTTTATAAAAGAAAGAAGTCTTCATGATAACATTTACAATGGGTTCTCTCCATTTCCAACCTGGTTAAGGGTGATGGTGTATACGAACTCCTCCTCCAGACTGGCCTGCGTATAAAATGCTGAAGGATGCTTGAAGACAACCTCGATCACATCTTTGTGCACAGACGCATCCACAGGTGGAAAGTCCAGAGTGCCTGGAGAACAACACATGCCACTATTACTTAAAGAAACACTCACTCACTCACTCGCTGTCTTTTACCTCATTCTCTGCTCTATCAGGTGTTACCACAGCGGAATGAACCGCCAAAAACAGAAATAAAGGACAAATTCATGCCAACATCACAACGTACAGACATATTTTGTAGTCAAAGCAGAAATGTGTTTTTTTAACAGCAGATGGTGCTCTTCGTTTGCTTTTAACAGCAGACATTACTCTAGAAGCTAGTTTCTAACTGCAGATGGTGCTTTAGGCAAGTTTATAACAGAAGATGGCGCTCTAGGTTAGTTTTTAACAGTAAACCGTGCTCTAGGCTACTTTTTAACAGCAGACGGTGCTCTAGGCTACTTTTTAACAACAGACGGCGCTCTAGGCTAGTTTTAACAGCAGACGGTGCTCTAGGCTAGTGTTTAACAGCAGACGGTGCTCTAGGCTACTTTTTAACAACAGACGGCGCTCTAGGCTAGTTTTAACAGCAGACGGTGCTCTAGGCTACTTTTTAACAGCAGACGGTGCTCTAGGCTACTTTTTAACAACAGACGGCGCTCTAGGCTAGTTTTAACAGCAGACGGTGCTCTAGGCTACTTTTTAACAGCAGATGGCGCTCTAGGCTACTTTTTAACAACAGACGGCGCTCTAGGCTAGTTTTAACAGCAGACGGTGCTCTAGGCTACTTTTTAACAGCAGATGGCACTCTAGGCTAGTTTTAACAGCAGACGGCGCTCTAGGCTACTTTTTAACAGCAGATGGCGCTCTAGGCTACTTTTAAACAGCAGACGGCACTGTAGGCTAGTTTTAACAGCAGACGGCGCTCTAGGCTAGTTTTAACAGCTGACGGTGCTCTAGGCTAGTTTTAACAGCTGACGGTGCTCTAGGCTAGTTTTAAACAGCAGATGGCGCTCTAGGCTACTTTTAAACAGCAGACGGCACTGTAGGCTAGTTTTAACAGCAGACGGTGCTCTAGGCTAGTTTTAACAGCAGACGGTGCTCTAAGCTAGTATTTAACAGCAGATGGCGCTCTAGGTTAGTTTTTAACAGCAGATGGTGCTCTAGGCTAGTGTTTAACAGCAGACGGTGCTCTAGGCTACTTTTTAACAGCAGACGGTGCTCTAAGCTAGTGTTTAACAGCAGATGGCGCTCTAGGTTAGTTTTTAACAGCAGATGGTGCTCTTGGTTTGTTTTTAACAGCAGACGGCGCTCTAGGCTAGTGTTTAACAGCAGATAGTGCTCTAAGCTAGTGTTTAACAGCAGATGGTGCTCTAGGCTAGTGTTTAATAGCAGACGGTGCTCTAGGTTAGTTTTTAACAGCAGATTAACTAGGTTAGTTTTAGACAGCAGATGGTGCTCTAGGTTAGTTTTTAACAGCAGACGGTGCTCTAGGCTACTTTTTAACAGCAGACGGCGCTCTAGGCTAGTTTTAACAGCAGATGGTGCTCTAGGCTAGTGTTTAACAGCAGATGGCGCTCTAGGTTAGTGTTTAACAGCAGACGGCGCTCTTGGTTAGTTTTTAACAGCAGACGGTGCTCTAGGTTAGTTTTAGACAGCAGATGGCGCTCTAGGTTAGATTTTAACAGCAGACGGTGCTCTAGGCTAGTGTTTAACAGCAGATGGCGCTCTAGGCTAGTGTTTAACAGCAGATGGCACTCTAGATTAGTTTTTAACAGTAGACGGTGCTGTAGGCTAGTATTAATAGCAGATGGCGCTCAAGGTTAGATTTTAACAGCAAATGGCGTTCTAGGTTATTTTTTACAGCAGATGGCGCTCTAGGCTAATGTTTAACAGCAGATGGCGCTCTAGGTTAGTTTTTAACAGCAGATGGCGCTCTCTATTATAGGAAGTACTGTGAAAAATTCCTGAATCTGTTAAACATCATTTGGGAACTAATTTTATAAAATAATTCACACGAGGGCTAATCATATTTATCCCCGTATATGATGAAGTTACAATCAGAGGACTTACACTTGTGGGTTTTCCCATCGTAATAATCTGTGCTGTAAGTGAATTTAACAGAGAGGCTTTCAGAATTCTCCTGTCCAACATCTGCCGTCACCAACACCACATAATGATCAGTGGTGTCACTGCTGTAGCTGCTGATATCCAGGAGCGTCTCAGAGGTTTTCAGCGTCTGAGAATCACTACACACGATGGAGACACAACAGAGAGATTAGGAGAAGACATGTTTCAGGAATGAAAGGTTTATGATATAAAAACCAGATACCTTTCATAGGGAATGAGGTTTACAGTGAACATGGGCTGCTGGACTGCACTACCGTAGTTCCAGTAAAGGACATTCTTGAAGTTGTGACAGACAACACTGAGGTTTGTTGGAGGAGGAACTGCGGAAGAGAAAATATGCTTGTTAGATTCAGTTTTAGTCACTATAATTGCCCGATTATTACACTGCAGAAATAAGGTTCCTCTTTTTTAATTTTCCAGTAGAAATGCCTGCTTATTAATGCTTCATAACCATTCTTAAATCATGACTCCTTTACTTTAGAACTCTTATTTTCTGTTAACAAAAGTGAGATTTTGCTTAATGTGATGTAACCCCCCCCCCCCCCCCCCCCCCAAATGCAATTGCTCTCTAATTACTCACACTCATGTGTATGTACACTTTAATGAATTTCTTTCTTCTGAGACTTGTTCACAAAAGGTCACACTTTATCATATTAGACAGCAATTTAACTTTTGGAAATCGTATCTCTAATGTCACAAAAACTGCTTTCTTTCATCTGAGAAATATCACTAAATTACGAAGTATGCTATCCATCTCAGATGCAGAAACACTAGTCCATGCTTTTATGACTTCTAGGCTGGATTACTGTAATGCACTGTTTCTGGCTGCCCAGCATCCTCTATTAACAAACTTCAGCTAGTACAAAATGCAGCTGCCAGAGTTCTTAGCAGATCTAGAAAATTTGATCACATCACCCCAATTTTATCCTCCTTACACTGGCTGCCTGTTAAGTTTCGTATTGAATTTAAAATATTGCTTCTTACCTTTAAAGCTTTAAATAATCTAGCTCCTGTTTATTTAACCAATCTTCTGTCTCGCTACAATCCAACTCGCTCTTTAAGTTCTCAAAACTCAGGGCTTCTGGTAGTACCTAGAATAGCAAAGTCGAGTAAAGGAGGTCGAGCCTTCTCATTTATAGCTCCTAAATTCTGGAAAAACCTTCTTGATAATGTCCGAGGTTCAGACACACTCTCTCAGTTCAAAACTAGATTAAAGACCTATCTGTACAGTAAAGCATACACTCAGTGCACCACTTAGCGGTATGATACATAATTATGCCCCACACAGGTTCTGCATCTTGTTTATATACACTATGAACAGCAGCTACACTAATTATTCTCTTTATTCTCTATTTCCACCTAGGGATACTCATCCCGAGGCCCTCAGAGACTACGCAGCGCCACTGATTTGATCCAAGACCAGCGACGAGATGATCCCAAGGTTTCCATAATCCTGGACCAGGCCGTATGCTGAGCAGCATAGGAAAAATGGTCATGCCCAACTGAGCCTGGTTTCTCTCAAGGTTTTTTAATTCTTCACTTTTACCAATTGGTGAAGTTTTTTCCTCGTCGCTGTCACCACTAGCTGGCATGGTTTGGGATCTGTAGAGCTGCGCATTGATGGATTACTCTTCAGTATTTGGACTCTCAGTAGTGATTATTAAACCACACTGAACTGAGCGGAACTGAACTAAACTTAAACACTGAAAACTGAACTACACTGTTTAATTTTACTATGATCTTCTATGTTAAGCTGCTTTGACACAATCTACATTGTAAAAGCGCTATAGAAATAAAGGTGAATTGAATTGAACTTTACAATAAGGTTTGATTAGTTCATGTATTTAGTAACATGAACTATTAATAAACAATACCAACACAGTCTCATTCTGAAAATGTAGCCCTATATACAGTTCTGGACATCGTGAATTATGTAGCCAGGGGTGTGTATGGCTGCATTTTGTCTTTAATACATACGCTACGAGGCGGTGTGACACTGATCATTTTTCATGCTACCCGCTAACCGATTACCCCCAAACTGTTATCAGTTTGCGCAGTAGCTCGCCATGTATGTCAGTGGACTGGTTGACCACAACGAAAGGGTTCGAGTCCGGTGAAGAACGGTTCCAGAAAGCAGGCAGGAAAAAAACAAAAGCAAAAAATAAATAAAATAAACAAGTAAATAACAGGGTGAGAATGTGGTAAAATCTGAAAACATGGTAAAAATCAGAGGCCTTTTCTTTTTCTGCATGGCTTTTGAAAACACTAAACCTTTCCTTGCCTTAATCCAAAATCTTGATCATTTGGTCCCACAGTAAACATGACTCTTGATAAGTAAATAGTTTAAGAATCTGTACTAGAAAATAAAGAATTAGAGGAAGAACATGATTTTTTTTTTGACTCATGACAAACAAATCCTCTCCAAAATTGCGTAAGAGCGACTTTTTCATCATTATTGTTGTTATTATTACGCTTTTCTAAGTAGACTGTTACAGATAATATTGACATAATAAAGCTATTGAAATTTTTTTATTGAAAAGCAAATTTATTCTAAAAGACTCACAGAATTAGCCAGTTATTTGAGATTAAAGGGGTCAGTGTGTGCACAGGAAGTAGCTGCATGTGCTTGAAAGGAAGTGCAAGTCTTACACAATAGGACTTGAAACACAACCGAGACATCCGACTGAACATGTGAACTGTTTCTGCATTCATTATAATTATTAATGCTATTATAATCTTTAACCCACATATACTACTTTTAATGTGAATAAAAATGTAAAAATTAAAAAAATAAGTTAACCTAATTACAAAGAAAAAAAACATAATTTTAAATTAAAATAAATCTTAAAAAAATATTAAATTAAAAAGAATAAAACAATTATTAATGAAAATAAAGCTTTAAATTGTTTTTAAATAATAAATTACAAATTAAAGTAAATTAAAAAATGTTAAAAAAGCATAATAATTAATGAAAATAAAGCTTTAAAAATAAATAAAAAGCATAACTATTAATGAAAATAAAGCTTTAAATTGTTTTTTAATATTAAATAAAAAAATTTATTAAACATTTGTAAAAGAAAAAAGGTTGATTATTAATGAAAACAAATCTTTCTAAAACAATTATTAAATTAAAATAAAAAAAGCATAATTATTAATGAAAATAAAGCTTTTAATTGTTCTTCAATAATAATTAAAAATTCAATAAAATAAAAAAGCAAAAGCATAATTATTAATAAAAAATAAATCTTTAAATTGTTTTGTAATAGTAAATTAAAAATTAAAGTAAAATAAATTTTTTTTAAAACCAAAACAGCATAATTATTAATACAAAATAAAGCTTTAAATTGTTTTGTAATAATAAATAAAAAATGTAATACAATAAAAATATTTAAAAGCTTAATTATTAATGAAAATGAACCAAAAAGACTTTTTGAAAAGAAAACATAATTATTGAAGCTTTAAATTGTTCTTTAATAATAAATAAAAAAAATTTATTAAATAAAAAAGTAAAAAAGAAGAAAAAACATAATTATTAATAAAAATAAAGTATCAAAAAAGCTTAATTATTAATGACAATAAATCTTTAAATTGTTTTTAATAATAAATTAAAAATGTAATTAAACAAAAAAAGTAACAAAGAAAAAAAGCATAATTATTAATTAAAATAAAGCTTTAAATGGTTTTTAATAATAAATAAAAACATAAAGCAAATTAAAAACTATAAAAAACATAATTATTAATGAAAATAAACCTAAACATTTAATTAAAAGAAAAAAGCAAAATCACATTAATGAAAATAAAGCTTTTCACTGTTTTTAATCATAAATTACTAATTAAAGTAAAAAGAAAAAAGTATAATTATGAAAATAAATCTTTAAAAATATATTAAAAATAAAAAAGCATGAAAATGAACCTAAAAAAAAATCTTGAGACTTGAAAACAGGCTTGAGAAGAGAAGTGAAGTTCAGAAAGCAGAAGCTTTTGCGCATTACAGGAAGTTTACAGCTCCTATCACACACTACTGATGAAGTTTAGTTTTGATTTGATGCCATTCCCAAGCAATATACACACAGCTGAAGCCAAAACCTTTAATTCTTTCAAATAGTTCTGTTTATCAACACATTTTTAAACACAATAGTTTTAATCTCTAAGTTCTTTTGTTGTTGCATAATACTTTACTAGCTATTTAAATACTAATATTGAGCTAAAGTGACAATTGAATGCTTAACTAGGAGACGTAAGGCCTAAGCCAGGATAGTGGTTTTGTCTGTATCAGAAAAAATATATAATTTTCAAGGGTTAATAATATAAACCGTAGCAGTTTTTAAATTATATATATATATAATTATATATATTCTAACTCCAGCCAAACTAAAAGAAAGAAGACTTCCACCAGTAGAGAAATACAATAGAAATGTTTGTTTTTATTATTCTTTGGCTAAAGATCAGGGTGTGTGTCCTGCCATTGTTGTGGGGAATTTATAAAAGCAACAATTAATTGTATTATAATAAAAGTAGCATTTAACAGAAATCATCCTGCAAGCTGTTGCTTTTAAAATCCTGTGTTTAAAGCCATTGTTTTGGTCTATATTAAGCGCGACGGTGGCGCTGCTGCTGTCGAACACTGCTTGAGTTCACACTGATTTCCATTTGTAACCACGTGTGATGAGTGACATTTTCTCACCCGCTCAGATCACAACTGCTGCGGTTTTTACTGTGACACAAGTGTGAAAATTAAACCATCCACGCATGTACTGTACTTCGACAACAATCTCCGGCACAAATATTTTCTTTTCGAGTATGAGAACGAAGAGGCAAACAAGAACTGAGAGAAAAACAACGGATGAACTTTCAGATATGAAAAAGAAACAACAAGTGGAGGGAACTGAAGCCTTCATTAAAGGATTAAACGAACAGTACACCCTAAACTGAAAATCCTGGCATTACTTAGTATTAATTACTTGTTTGTGGTCAACACAAAACAAGATATTTTGAGAAATGTTGCTCTGTTTCTGTCTTGATGCACACATATAAGCAGTTTATGTGTTCTTAATTCATTTAAAGCATTAACCAAATACATTTTTGATTACAAAAATAAATAAAAACCTTATTTATTTGCATAAAATGCACATACATTGTTTAAGACGACCATCCCATTATGTAAATAGATTATAAATATACTATTATTATTCTATTAAATACTAATATTCTAGATGTCCTATTATTATACTCATATTATTTTATCCAAAGCAATTTTTATGAACTATACTAATTAGTTTAAACCATTACAACAACAACAACAACAACAACAATAATAATAATAATAGAGGGAAGTGAAGCTTCCATTAAAGCAACAGTACGCCCAAAAATGAAAATTATGTAATTATATTGTATTATTTACTTGTTTGTGGTCAACACAAAAGAAGATATTTTGAAAAATGTTGGAAACCTGTAACCATTGGCTTCTACTATACAAGTCAATGGCTTTCAATATATCTTCTTTTGTGTTCAACAGAACAAAAAAGAAAAGTGAAACTGGTAAAAACAAGAAAAAGGTGAGTGAATTATGATATTTTTTCATGTTTGGTGATCTCTCAATGAAATAAAACAGATGGACAACAACAACAACAACAACTGGAGGGAAGTGAAGCTTCCATTAAAGAGATAGTACACTCCCCCCAAAAAAAATCTGTCATTATTTATTCACCTTTAACTTGTTTCAAACAGTTTGAGTTTTATTATTCTGTTGAACACAAAAGAAGATATTTTGAAGAATGTTGGAAACCTGTAACCATTGACCTCCACAGTATAGAAGTCAATAGTTTTCAATATATCTTTTTTAGTGTTCAACAGAACAAAAAAAGTAAAAGGCGAGTAAATAATTTTCATTTATGGGTGATTATGAAATACAATAGTTGGACATGTGAAACAACAACAACAACAACAACAACAACTAGAGGGAATTAAAGAGAATTTATTAAAGAGATAGTACACCCAAAAATTAAAAATCTACCATTATTTACTCAGCTTTTACTTGTTTCAAACAGTTTGTGTATTATTATTCTGTTGAACACAAAAGAAGATATTTTGAAGAATGTTGGAAACCTGTAACCATTGACCTCCACAGTTTAGAAGTCAATAGTTTTCAATATATCTTTTTTAGTGTTCAACAGAACAAAAAAAGTAAAAGGCGAGTAAATAACCACAAAAGAAGATATTTTGAAGAATGTTGGAAACCTGTAACCTTTGACCTCCATAGTATACAAGTCATTGGTTTACAATTGATCTTCTTTTGTGTTCAACAGAACAAAAATTCAATTAAATGATGAGTATATAATCACAATTTAAAGTTTTTTGGTGATCTATCTACACTGAAAAAAGTGTTGCATGCAAAAATGTTGCAAACAATTTATTTGTGTTGAATTTAAACAAACAAATTAAACTGCGCAATGGTCAACTTAATTTGTTTGTTTAAATTCAGCCCAAATAAATTGTTTACAACCACTTAACGTAAAAAAATTGAGTAAATCCAAGGAATCATCTTTGAAAATTGTTTTCAGTGTATGAAATAGAACAAATGTACAACAACAACAACTGGAGGGAAGTAAAGAGATTCCATTAAAGAGATAGTCCACCCAACATTTCACGTTTATTTACTCATTATTTATTCACCTTTTACTTCCTTCAAACAGAACAAAAACAGTAAAAGGTGAGTAAATAATGACTATTTTCATTTTTGGGTGAACAATAAATCTATATACTAAAACAAAAGTAAAATTCTAAAACCTCTGCAAACTGAAACAAATATAGATACCGATCAGTATAAAAACCACTGTGGGAAACCTGAAGTATGTTTGCTGTAAGTCATGTGATATCTTGCAAGCAGCAGGATAAATCCACACCTGCATGTACTAGCATGCATCACATTTTGTACGTTTAATAGATCCAATTATATCGATTTAACGCCCTTTAATTTTGCTCAAAGCATTACATATAACAGCCTTTTGATGTTTCATTATTAAGTTAATGATTGACGATTAATCTTTTTATCTGTATTTATTTATTATTATTCATTTTATTATTGTTGGAAAGTATGTTTACAGTGACGTATGGTTATTTTCTTCTCCAAACAACTGTAATTTCAGCTTGAACTGATGGACATGGGCCTGTCACGATATCTAGTTTTTGTTGTGCAATATATTACACCAAAATACACTGCGATAAACGATATTATTGTCATTCATATAATGCCACTCATTATATAATGCCAGAATAACAATGTAATATCATCATAATGCAAGTGCACTCTTCCAAAGAACACGTCATATTTTATTATTAGAAATATTCTATTTAATTATAGTCGATTTATCATTTAATAATGAGGCATTGGAATCAGAATGTGAAAATGCATATCCTAAATAAATAATAATAGATGTTAACAAATAAGTGCAAGGTAAAAAGTAGCAGAGGCTGCGATATCAGATCTATTTTCAGTCGTCAGGCACCCACATGATAATATCCTATAGGAATTTATAGTAAATACTACGGTGTTTTTAGCCATACTGACACTGACATCTCCGGGAGAGATGTCCACCTTCCAATTGTAATGTTATGATGCTACTTGCTAGAGTTGTTTTTTTTGTATGGGCGATATATATTGCATCAGCAAAAACGATTGAGCTTATGTGTGTTGTGCCATAAATCCATATATTGACTATTCTGACAGTCCTAGATGGACAGTTTTAATGCAGTTCAATAAGAGTTGTGGGGTTTGTTGGTTGCAACCCAGGCTCATTCTGAGAACGTAGTCCCGGGGACGTTTCCAACCCAGGCTCATTCTGAGAACGTAGTCCCGTGGACGTTTCTGGAGACCGTGAAATACGTAGCCGGGGGTACGTACGGCAGCATTTCATTTTTTTAAGCGAACGCTGCGGGGCGGTGTGACGCTGTTCCTTTCGGCGCTTGCCGGCCGCTCGCCTCCGTGTGGAGGGCTTTCCCGCTGCAACCAGTTTGTCCGGTTAGCTCTTCGTGTACTCTGGCGGACTCGAGGCGCAGAGAGGGGCTGATCACGACGACGACCGGGTTTGAGTCCGGGGAAGAGCGGTTCCAGGAATCAGGTAAGAAAACAAAAACAAAATCCAAAAAATGAAGCGAACAAGTTCGTCACAGGGTGAGAATGTGGTCAAAATCCAAAAACGTGGTAAAAATCAGACGAGGGCTTTTCTTTTTCTGGACGGCTTTTGTGAATCGTCGTTGGTTGGGTTTAGGGACGGAGGAGGGTGGGTCAGCCGATTGGCCAGTCGCACGGTCAATCATTCTGTCATCCAGGCAGACAGGCGGAAGCTCGTTCAACAGAGGCCTCTAGCGGGTTTACGCGAGAACGGCGCGGGGAAAAAGCGCGCACAGCGGCCTCTCGCGCATTCGTGAAAACAAAAACTGGGGCGTCCTCCCGGGACGTATTTCGCGGTCTCCAGAAACGTCCCCGGGACTACGTTCTCAGAATGAGCCTGGGTTGGTTGAGCCTAAATGTTCTTAAAAATGTCATTTAAAATGATTAAAACCAACAGATCTTATATTTAAATACACAAAACACAGAGACTTTATCATCTCCTGTAGACTTGAAAGCCTCTGATTATTCATCACCATGAATGGCTTTAAATTGTAAACCACAAATGCAATTCTATACAGTGTACAAAACATGTCCATATTAATAAATTTGAGTCCACTTGCTTATAAACGCCACAAAAAATACAGTCTTAGATGCACAGAAATCAATAGCAATTCTTCGTATTCTTCATCTATTTAAAGCACTAACCAAATACATAGAAAAACTTGTGTGCTTAAATTGTTTTTTTAAGCAACCATCCAATTATGTAAATATATTATACATATACTAACCATATTATTATATTAATTACTAATATACTATTGTCCTAATATTATACGCATTCAATCTTTTTAACCAATTTAAATATAATAAATACAAATAAATATAATTAATATAAATAAATACATGTGTACGTACATTTTTATGAGGTAACCATCCCATTAGGCATCTAAAAATACTAATATATTTAATAATTCAATAACTTGACGTTTAAAGCATCTGTTTGTCCTACCAGACACTGATCTCAGCTCATAAATTACATTATTCTTCGTCTGATGGACCATACAGCACAGCAGATCAATTTACTGCATTATTTATTGTACAAGATGATTCAGAATAGTCAGTCAGCATTATTATTACTGTGATACTTTGCAGTGTTCATGCTGTTGCCTTTGTTGATTTGATCGTTAGTTCCTATTGAAAGCTTTTGAATAGTATGCACTATTGCAGACAAGACTTCTCGACGTACAATGGCTTACATGTATTTACACCCTATTCTTATTATTTTAGTCCGTTTTAGGTAACACTTTAATTTAAGTACCAATTCTCACTATTAACTTGTGGCTTATAAGTCTATTATTAAAATATTAACTGTTTACTAGCACTTATATAGGTGAAACAGTGGCTCAGTGGTTAACATTGTAGCCTCACAGCAAGAAGGTCTCTGGTTCGAGTCCTGGGTCAGTTGGCATTTCTCATTTCATGAGTTTGCATGTTCTCCCCGTGTTGGTGTGGGTTTCCTCCGGGTGCTCCGGTTTCCCCCACAGTCCAAACACATGCGCTTATAGGGGAATTGATTAACTAAATTGGCCGCAGTGTATGAGTGTGTGTGAATTCGAGTGTGTATTGATGTTTCCCAGCTGGAAGGGCATCCGCTGTGTAAAACATATGCTGGATAAGTTGGCGGTTCATTCCGCTGTGGTGACCCCTGATAAATAAAGGGACTAAGCTGAAGGAAAATGAATGAATAGTACTTATGTAAAGCACATATTCTGATGATTCCTAATCATACCCAATACTGAAATCTAACTACTAACGTTACTAACTAGCCGACATAAACATTAACTTTTGTTTTCGATAACATCATAATGTAGCAGCCTCAACGTACAATCACAAGCTTTTCAGGTAACACTATAGTTTAAGAACCAATTCTCAATATTAACTAGTGGCTTATTACCTGTCTATTACTAAAATATGAACTGTTTATGAAGCACATGTTCGGATGCAGTCTTATTCTACATCCATCCCTACTGAAAACAACTGCCTAAACCAGACTAGGCTGGTTGGCTGGTTTTAGCTGGTCAACCAGGCTGGTTTTAGAGGGGTTTGGGCCACTTTCAGGCTGGTTTTCAGCCATTTCAAGCCTGGTCTTAGCTGGTCAGGCTGGGAGATGACCAGCTAAAACCAGCTATGTCCAGCTAAGACCAGGCTTAAAATGGCTGGAAACCAGCCTGAAAGTGGCTCAAACCCCTCTAAAACCAGGCTGGTCAACCAGCTAACACCAGCCAACCAGCTTAGGCTGTTTTTTTCAGCAGGGTAATACCGAAACCCAACTACTACTAACTATTAATTAGCAGCTAATTACAAGTTTATACCAATAGGACAAGGTAAAAGTTGTAGTTTTTGCTTTATAAATAGCAAAAATTGTATATTAAACGAAGTGTGACATCAAAAAAATCATGCTATTAATGACTAACGTTATACATAGTAGCACAACAGCAAATCAGGTCATTATTGGGTAACTAATATTTGTTGTAGCTTACTATTTAATAGTCTACTATAACCACTATCTTTTTTGTACTTGTTTTAAGAAACAAGTTACTTTTTGTTATACTACACACAAATAAATCCCACTGAACGGCGAGTCTCTTATGCTAACGTATATTGAAGAAAACAACGAAGCTAATGGGCTTCACATATTAGCACACAGGCCTTAGATATATTAAACAACATGGTTGATTATTATTACATATATAAACACGTTGTTTAACACAATTTACACTCAAATCAGTTAAAAAAAACTAATAAATACTACTATATACAGAGATAACTCTGAGGTATTACTGAAACATGAAAAACTACAATTTTTCCAGCACATTTCCAGGACCACAAGCCTGCTATAAGAAATAACTTACACATCTAATCAAACCACATCCAAACAAAACTTATTTACTTCAGATATCAAAGTCAAGCCGATAAACACATACAGTAAAACACGTACAATCACAAGCTATTCATTACCCTTTTTAAATTATTTTAGTGTTTCAGGTAACACTATAGTTTAATAAACAATTCTCAAATATTAACTAGCGGCTTATTACCTGTCTATTACTAAAATATGAACTGTTTATGAAGCACATGTTCTGATGCAGTCTTATTCTACATCCCTAATACGTAAACCCAACTACTACTAACTAATTAACAGCAAATTACGAGTTTACACTAATAGTACAAGGTAAAGGTTGTAGTTTATGCTTTATAAATAGCAAAAATTGTATATTAAACAAAGTGTGACGTCAAAAAAATCATGCTATTAATGACTAACGCTATTCATAGTAGCACAACAGAAAATCAGGTCATTATTGGGTAACTAATATTTGGCTGACGGTTTTCTCACTGAAAAATGCAAAGCATTTGTTGTAGCTTACTATTTAATAGCCTACAATTAAAATAGTCTACTTTGTACTTGTTTTAAGAAACAAAAGCTACCTTTTTGTTATGCTACACACAAATAAATCCCACTGAACGGCGGGTCTCTTATGCTAGCGTATAACGTTATTGAAGAAAACAACAAAGCTAATGTGCTTCACATATTAGCACACAGGCCTTAGATATATTAAACAACAAGGTTGACTATTATTACATATATAAACGTGTTGTTTCGCACAATTTACACACAAGTCAGTTTAAAAACAAAATGCTAATGTTACTAACTTATACAGAGAAAACTTTGAAGTATTACTGAAACATGGAAAAACGTCATTTTTCCAGCATGTTTCCAGGACTACATGCCTGTTATATGAAATTACGTTCACAACTAATTGAATCACATATTGTTTACATCAAGATACCACATAAACAAATAACGTTCCAGTAAAACACCGTTAGCATAACGCTTGAGCAATACGTCACTCACCAACACCGAATACACGTTGGCAGAGTGTGACGTACAATAATCCCAACTGGATCCAAAAACCAGGATCTCTGGACATTTTGATGAACGGGTTTTCCAGAACTACTCAGGCCGATTTCAGATGTGCGTCCACGAGCAGAGCCGCATTTCCTGAATGTGAAGAGTGTGTTCGTGCTCCTTTCGCCTTTTCTTCTCTCCTCTGGAACCACAGTGGGTTGCCAGATATTCACGTATGACCCTTTTAATAGCTAACGTGTAGCGGTTATATAATCCACAGCACGGGTTTCTGTTTTATTTTGATATCTATTGTTTTATTGTGTCAAATATCTGACCCGTAGCCAGTCTATTAAAAGGTGTTGCCCTTTTTTTCTCAAAACGTGGACCTGTCTGCAGTTATTCGAGGTTTAAATACTGCATTTTAGTGACATTTTAAACACTAATTTAAGATGGATTAGTTTGTCAGATGATTATCATTACCACACCTTTTGATGCAACAAGAATACTTCCTACAAAGTGCTTATGATACTAATTTTTCTTTGCAAAAAATTATGTTTATTTACAAATGTGCACTTAAACCATAGGTTATTACAGTTTTATATAGAATTTTCTAGAATTTTAGAAATATGAAAAAATACTTATTTTTAAATGCTAATTTATTATAATCCATCATAAAAATCAAACAAACAAACAACAACTAAACATTTGGAATCTGTTAAAACTTGTTTTAGATTAAAAACTGCAGCCTATAGGTAAATAACAAACTGGCCAGCTCATTTTCTCAGTCAGAATTTGTCCATTTAAATAATAAAAGCCTTCTATCGTTGGTTATTTTATTGGTTATTCTTCGTAAAGCCTTCTTCTATTTTTACATATTTTCAGCTTCTCAGACACACAAGAGCGTTTATACAGTTACCTAAATATTAGTCCATTTCATTGTGGATATTCGTGAGATTTTTTTCAAAAGATATTACTATAAAACCGTCTACTTTTCCTGAAGTGAATTGCAGTGTTTACATTAGCATTCACATAACTCGCCATCCTATATAACTGGGAAAGCCAGTCAGCAAGGTTATTTTAACCAATGAAAACTTATTCTATTACGTTTAATAGTTTAATCTAAAGACTAAAACAATTGGTCACAAAACATTTACTGAAATATATATATATATATATATATATATATATATATATATATATATATATATATATATATATATATATATATATATATATATATATATATATATATATATATAAAAATACTAATAAATAATATGTATAGGTATGCTTTTCTACGTCATTCTTTCTTTCATATCATTTCAATATTTGATAGAACTAAATATTAGCATAACAAATGTATTATTATTATTATTATTATTATTATTAATAAAAATCTGATAGTATCTTATTCTGATAAAGTTTGCATAATTACGATTACTTCATATTTAATCATAAAATTATTAATGAAACGTCTAATATAAAAGGGCAATCAGATGAAATGAACCAACACAATAAACGCTTCAGGAATGATAGACGCATTTAAACAGATGAGTACATTATGATTTCAGAAATCAATGCATTATTTTATTATTCACAAGTAATTTTCTTTATTTGGTTGTCATTATGTATTTGTCGTATCTATAAATCGACCGTACTCATGGAGCTGTGGAACGCTTGTTTCGTTTTTGTTGTGTGATCTGGCAACACACAATTCAAGAAAAGATAAGGTGCTTTCCGCTTTGTTGATAAACTACAAAAGCACATCAGGCCACAAATGTATCTCTGTCAGTCATGTACACAGCAGCTTACCTGAATCTTTCCCTATTGTGCCTGAGTATAGAACTGGTAAATATTCTGTGTGAAAGAGCGGCTTCTATATATGAGTGTGTTTCTCTGCTTGTGGGAGAAGTTGTTTGTTATGAGCTTTCTTTCATTATATGTCTTTCTCATCACCAAATGCTTTTGATTGTGTTTTATCTGTGTAACAAAGGATATGATATGTAGTAATATTTCAATATACTGATTTATTAACAGTAATAATTATTGAAATACAGTAGTTTGCCATAAAA
>NC_079447.1:52475148-52540148 GCF_903798145.1 Danio aesculapii
AGTAGGATGTTAAAACTGTTAGCGTGTGTTAGAATAGCTAGTCACAGTCTGTGGGACAGTTGCTAGGGTGCTGAAATTGGTTGCTAGGGAGTGGCTAGTAAGTTTAAAGGTAATCAGTGATTGGCTGCTGGCTAGACTGAGTTGAATGAGGCCAGACTCTAGTCTGTAGGACAGTCTGATGCAGAGTTATGAGCTCACAAAGGTTGATCCAATGTTAAGTAAATGGGAGTCTTTTACAATGGAAGTCTATGGGACAGTTGCTAGGGTGCTGTAAGTGGTTGCTAGGGAGTGGCTAGTAAGTTAAAAAGTCATCAGTTATTGGCTGCTGGCTAGACTGAGTTAAATGAGTCCAGTTAGAAGTCTGTAGGACAGTCTGATGCAGAGTTATGAGCTCACAAAGTTTGACCCAATGTTAAGTCAATGGGACTTTTGGGATTTTTCTGGGTCGTTTTTCGGAAAACCCAAGGTCGGATCAGTTAGAAAAGATATAGCAACCCGAGTCAGACCAGTTCGAAGGTTTGACGAAAGTTTGAAGTATGTAGCTTGAAAGGCCTAGGAGGAGATACACTTAGAAATTAGTCTCAGAAGAAGAAGAAGAAGAAGAAGAATAACTAGATATTAAAGTTTGAGGACAAACTTTATGGTGGCTTGAAAAGCCGAGTCTGAATTAGCATGTTACTAGCATGAATTAGCAAGTAACTATCATGATTCTAACATAAATTAGCATGTAACTAGCATGATTCTAGCATGAATTAGCATGTTACTAGCATGTTTCTAGCATGAATTAGCATGATTCTAGCATGAATTAGCATGTTACTAGCATGTTTCTAGCATGAGTTAGCATGTTACTAGCATGTTTCTAGCATGAATTAGCATGTTACTAGCATGATTCTAGCATGAATTAGCATGTTACTAGCATGTTTCTAGCATGAATTAGCATGTTACTAGCATGTTTCTAGCATGAATTAGCATGTTATTAGCATGATTCTAGCATGAATTAGCATGTTTCTAGCATGAATTAGCATGTTATTAGCATGATTCTAGCATGAATTAGCATGTTACTAGCATGATTCTAGCACGAATTAGCATGTTACTAGCATGATTCTAGCACGAATTAGCATGTTACTAGCATGATTCTAGCATGGATTAGCATGTTACTAGCATGTTTCTAGCATGAATTAGCATGTTATTAGCATGATTCTAGCATGAATTAGCATGTTATTAGCATGATTCTAGCATGAATTAGCATGTTACTAGCATGATTCTAGCATGAATTAGCATGTTACTAGCATGTTTCTAGCATGAATTAGCACGTTATTAGCATGATTTTAGCATGAATTAGCATGTTACTAGCATGATTCTAGCATGAATTAGCATGTTACTAGCATGTTTCCAGCATGAATTAGCATGTTACTAGCATGATTCTAGCATGAATTAGCATGTTACTAGCATGTTTCTAGCATGAATTATGTTACTAGCATGTTTCTAGCATGAATTAGCATGTTATTAGCATGATTCTAGCATGAATTAGCATGTTTCTAGCATGAATTAGCATGTTACTAGCATGATTCAGCATGTTATTAGCATGTTTCTAGCATGAATTAGCATGTTATTAGCATGATTCTAGCATGAATTAGCATGTTTCTAGCATGAATTAGCATGTTATTAGCATGATTCTAGCATGAATTAGCATGTTACTAGCATGATTCTAGCATGAATTAGCATGTTACTAGCATGATTCTAGCATGAATTAGCATGTTACTAGCATGATTCTAGCATGAATTAGCATTTTACAAGCATGAATCTAGCATGAATTAGCATGTTACTAGCATGATTCTAGCATGGATTAGCATGTTACTAGCATGTTTCTAGCATGAATTAGCATGTTACTAGCATGTTTCTAGCATGAATTAGCATGTTACTAGCATGATTCTAGCATGAATTAGCATGTTACTAGCATGTTTCTAGCATGAATTAGCACGTTATTAGCATGATTCTAGCATGAATTAGCATGTTACTAGCATGATTCTAGCATGAATTAGCATGTTACTAGCATGTTTCCAGCATGAATTAGCATGTTACTAGCATGATTCTAGCATGAATTAGCATGTTACTAGCATGTTTCTAGCATGAATTAGTATGTTACTAGCATGTTTCTAGCATGAATTAGCATGTTATTAGCATGATTCTAGCATGAATTAGCATGTTTCTAGCATGAATTACCATGTTACTAGCATGATTCAGCATGTTATTAGCATGATTCTAGCATGAATTAGCATGTTACTAGCATGTTTCTAGCATGAATTAGCATGTTACTAGCATGTCTCTCGCATGAATTAACATGTTATTAGCATGATTCTAGAATGAATTAGCATGTTTCTAGCATGAATTAGCAGGTTATTAGCATGATTCTAGCATGAATTAGCATGTTACTAGCATGATTCTAGCATGGATTAGCATGTTACTAGCATGTTTCTAGCATGAATTAGCATGTTACTAGCATGATTGTAGCATGAATTAGCATGTTACTAGCATGATTCTAGCATGAATTAGCATGTTACTAGCATGATTCTAGCATGAATTAGCATGTTACTAGCATGTTTCTAGCATGAATTAGCATGTTACTAGCATGATTCTAGCATGTTACTAACATGTTTCTAGCATGAATTACCATGTTGCTAGCATGTTTCTAGCATGAATTAGCATGTTGTTAGCATGATTCTAGCATGAATTAGCATGTTTCTAGCATGAATTAGCATGTAACTAGCATGATTCTAGCATTAGTTAGCATGTAACTAGCATGTTACTAGCATGATTCTAGCATGAATCAGCTTGTTTCTAGCATGAATTAGCATGTTGTTAGCATGATTCTAGCATGAATTAGCATGTTACTAGCATGACTAGCATGTCGCTATTGTGTTGCTAGCACCTTTCTAGCAAGATTAGCATGTCAGTAGGATGTTAAAACTGTTAGCGTGTGTTAGAATAGCTAGTCACAGTCTGTGGGACAGTTGCTAGGGTGCTGAAATTGGTTGCTAGGGAGTGGCTAGTAAGTTTAAAGGTAATCAGTGATTGGCTGCTGGCTAGACTGAGTTGAATGAGGCCAGACTCTAGTCTGTAGGACAGTCTGATGCAGAGTTATGAGCTCACAAAGGTTGATCCAATGTTAAGTAAATGGGAGTCTTTTACAATGGAAGTCTATGGGACAGTTGCTAGGGTGCTGTAAGTGGTTGCTAGGGAGTGGCTAGTAAGTTAAAAAGTCATCAGTTATTGGCTGCTGGCTAGACTGAGTTAAATGAGTCCAGTTAGAAGTCTGTAGGACAGTCTGATGCAGAGTTATGAGCTCACAAAGTTTGACCCAATGTTAAGTCAATGGGACTTTTGGGATTTTTCTGGGTCGTTTTTCGGAAAACCCAAGGTCGGATCAGTTAGAAAAGATATAGCAACCCGAGTCAGACCAGTTCGAAGGTTTGACGAAAGTTTGAAGTATGTAGCTTGAAAGGCCTAGGAGGAGATACACTTAGAAATTAGTCTCAGAAGAAGAAGAAGAAGAAGAAGAATAACTAGATATTAAAGTTTGAGGACAAACTTTATGGTGGCTTGAAAAGCCGAGTCTGAATTAGCATGTTACTAGCATGAATTAGCAAGTAACTATCATGATTCTAACATAAATTAGCATGTAACTAGCATGATTCTAGCATGAATTAGCATGTTACTAGCATGTTTCTAGCATGAATTAGCATGATTCTAGCATGAATTAGCATGTTACTAGCATGTTTCTAGCATGAGTTAGCATGTTACTAGCATGTTTCTAGCATGAATTAGCATGTTACTAGCATGATTCTAGCATGAATTAGCATGTTACTAGCATGTTTCTAGCATGAATTACCATGTTACTAGCATGTTTCTAGCATGAATTAGCATGTTATTAGCATGATTCTAGCATGAATTAGCATGTTTCTAGCATGAATTAGCATGTTATTAGCATGATTCTAGCATGAATTAGCATGTTACTAGCATGATTCTAGCACGAATTAGCATGTTACTAGCATGATTCTAGCACGAATTAGCATGTTACTAGCATGATTCTAGCATGGATTAGCATGTTACTAGCATGTTTCTAGCATGAATTAGCATGTTATTAGCATGATTCTAGCATGAATTAGCATGTTATTAGCATGATTCTAGCATGAATTAGCATGTTACTAGCATGATTCTAGCATGAATTAGCATGTTACTAGCATGTTTCTAGCATGAATTAGCACGTTATTAGCATGATTTTAGCATGAATTAGCATGTTACTAGCATGATTCTAGCATGAATTAGCATGTTACTAGCATGTTTCCAGCATGAATTAGCATGTTACTAGCATGATTCTAGCATGAATTAGCATGTTACTAGCATGTTTCTAGCATGAATTATGTTACTAGCATGTTTCTAGCATGAATTAGCATGTTATTAGCATGATTCTAGCATGAATTAGCATGTTTCTAGCATGAATTAGCATGTTACTAGCATGATTCAGCATGTTATTAGCATGTTTCTAGCATGAATTAGCATGTTATTAGCATGATTCTAGCATGAATTAGCATGTTTCTAGCATGAATTAGCATGTTATTAGCATGATTCTAGCATGAATTAGCATGTTACTAGCATGATTCTAGCATGAATTAGCATGTTACTAGCATGTCTCTAGCATGAATTAGCATGTTACTAGCATGATTCTAGCATGAATTAGCATGTTACTAGCATGATTCTAGCATGAATTAGCATTTTACAAGCATGAATCTAGCATGAATTAGCATGTTACTAGCATGATTCTAGCATGGATTAGCATGTTACTAGCATGTTTCTAGCATGAATTAGCATGTTACTAGCATGTTTCTAGCATGAATTAGCATGTTACTAGCATGATTCTAGCATGAATTAGCATGTTACTAGCATGTTTCTAGCATGAATTAGCACGTTATTAGCATGATTCTAGCATGAATTAGCATGTTACTAGCATGATTCTAGCATGAATTAGCATGTTACTAGCATGTTTCCAGCATGAATTAGCATGTTACTAGCATGATTCTAGCATGAATTAGCATGTTACTAGCATGTTTCTAGCATGAATTAGTATGTTACTAGCATGTTTCTAGCATGAATTAGCATGTTATTAGCATGATTCTAGCATGAATTAGCATGTTTCTAGCATGAATTAGCATGTTACTAGCATGATTCAGCATGTTATTAGCATGATTCTAGCATGAATTAGCATGTTACTAGCATGTTTCTAGCATGAATTAGCATGTTACTAGCATGATTCTAGCGTGAATTAGCATGTTACTAGCATGATTCTAGCATGAATTAGCATTTTACTAGCATGATTCTAGCATGAATTAGCATGTTACTAGCATGATTCTAGCATGGATTAGCATGTTACTAGCATGTTTCTAGCATGAATTAGCATGTTACTAGCATGTTTCTAGCATGAATTAGCATGTTACTAGCATGATTCTACCATGAATTAGCATGTTACTAGCATGTTTCTAGCATGAATTAGCATGTTACTAGCATGATTCTAGCATGAATTAGCATGTTACTAGCATGATTCTAGCATGAATTAGCATGTTACTAGCATGATTCTAGCATGTTACTAGCATGTTTCTAGCATGAATTAGCATGTTACTAGCATGTTTCTAGCATGAATTAGCATGTTGTTAGCATGATTCTAGCATGAATTAGCATGTTTCTAGCATGAATTAGCATGTAACTAGCATGATTCTAGCATTAATTAGCATGTAACTAGCATGTTACTAGCATGATTCTAGCATGAGTCAGCTTGTTTCTAGCATGAATTAGCATGTTGTTAGCATGATTCTAGCATGAATTAGCATGTTACTAGCATGACTAGCATGTCACTATCGTGTTGCTAGCACCTTTCTAGCAAGATTAGCATGTCAGTAGGATGTTAAAACTGTTAGCGTGTGTTAGAATAGCTAGTCACAGTCTCTGGGACAGTTGCTAGGGTGCTGAAATTGGTTGCTAGGGAGTGGCTAGTAAGTTTAAAGGTAATCAGTGATTGGCTGCTGGCTAGACTGAGTTGAATGAGGCCAGACTCTAGTCTGTAGCACAGTCTGATGCAGAGTTATGAGCTCACAAAGGTTGATCCAATGTTAAGTAAATGGGAGTCTTTTACAATGGAAGTCTATGGGACAGTTGCTAGGGTGCTGTAAGTGGTTGCTAGGGAGTGGCTAGTAAGTTAAAAAGTCATCAGTTATTGGCTGCTGGCTAGACTGAGTTAAATGAGTCCAGTTAGAAGTCTGTAGGACAGTCTGATGCAGAGTTATGAGCTCACAAAGTTTGACCCAATGTTAAGTCAATGGGACTTTTGGGATTTTTCTGGGTCGTTTTTCGGAAAACCCAAGGTCGGATCAGTTAGAAAAGATATAGCAACCCGAGTCAGACCAGTTTGAAGGTTTGACGAAAGTTTGAAGTATGTAGCTTGAAAGGCCTAGGAGGAGATACACTTAGAAATTAGTCTCAGAAGAATAAGAAGAAGAAGAAGAATAACTAGATATTAAAGTTTGAGGACAAACTTTATGGTGGCTTGAAAAGCCGAGTCTGAATTAGCATGTTACTAGCATGAATTAGCAAGTAACTATCATGATTCTAACATAAATTAGCATGTAACTAGCATGATTCTAGCATGAATTAGCATGTTACTAGCATGTTTCTAGCATGAATTAGCATGATTCTAGCATGAATTAGCATGTTACTAGCATGTTTCTAGCATGAGTTAGCATGTTACTAGCATGTTTCTAGCATGAATTAGCATGTTACTAGCATGATTCTAGCATGAATTAGCATGTTACTAGCATGTTTCTAGCATGAATTACCATGTTACTAGCATGTTTCTAGCATGAATTAGCATGTTATTAGCATGATTCTAGCATGAATTAGCATGTTTCTAGCATGAATTAGCATGTTATTAGCATGATTCTAGCATGAATTAGCATGTTACTAGCATGATTCTAGCACGAATTAGCATGTTACTAGCATGATTCTAGCACGAATTAGCATGTTACTAGCATGATTCTAGCATGGATTAGCATGTTACTAGCATGTTTCTAGCATGAATTAGCATGTTACTAGCATGATTCTAGGATGAACTAGCATGTTACTAGCATGATTCTAGCATGAATTAGCATGTTACTAGCATGATTCTAGCATGAATTAGCATGTTACTAGCATGATTCTAGCATGAATTAGCATGTTATTAGCATGATTCTAGCATGAATTAGCATGTTATTAGCATGATTCTAGCAGGAATTAGCATGTTATTAGCATGATTCTAGCATGAATTAGCATGTTACTACCATGATTCTAGCATGAATTAGCATGTTACTAGCATGATTCTAGCATGGATTAGCATGTAACTAGCATGATTCTAGCATGAATTAGCATGTTACTAGCATGATTCTAGCATGGATTAGCATGTTACTAGCATGTTTCTAGCATGAATTAGCATGTTACTAGCATGATTCTAGGATGAACTAGCATGTTACTAGCATGATTCTAGCATGAATTAGCATGTTACTAGCATGATTCTAGCATGAATTAGCATGTTACTAGCATGATTCTAGCATGAATTAGCATGTTATTAGCATGATTCTAGCATGAATTAGCATGTTATTAGCATGATTCTAGCAGGAATTAGCATGTTATTAGCATGATTCTAGCATGAATTAGCATGTTACTACCATGATTCTAGCATGAATTAGCATGTTACTAGCATGATTCTAGCATGGATTAGCATGTAACTAGCATGATTCTAGCATGAATTAGCATGTTACTAGCATGTTTCTAGCATGAATTAGCGTGTTATTAGCATGATTCTAGCATGAATTAGCATGTTACTAGCATGATTCTAGCATGAATTAGCATGTTACTAGCATGTTTCTAGCATGAATTAGCATGTTACTAGCATGATTCTAGCATGAATTAGCATGTTACTAACATGTTTCTAGCATTAATTAGCATGTTACTAGCATGTCTCTCGCATGAATTAACATGTTATTAGCATGATTCTAGAATGAATTAGCATGTTTCTAGCATGAATTAGCAGGTTATTAGCATGATTCTAGCATGAATTAGCATGTTACTAGCATGATTCTAGCATGGATTAGCATGTTACTAGCATGTTTCTAGCATGAATTAGCATGTTACTAGCATGATTGTAGCATGAATTAGCATGTTACTAGCATGATTCTAGCATGAATTAGCATGTTACTAGCATGATTCTAGCATGAATTAGCATGTTACTAGCATGTTTCTAGCATGAATTAGCATGTTACTAGCATGATTCTAGCATGTTACTAACATGTTTCTAGCATGAATTACCATGTTGCTAGCATGTTTGTAGCATGAATTAGCATGTTGTTAGCATGATTCTAGCATGAATTAGCATGTTTCTAGCATGAATTAGCATGTAACTAGCATGATTCTAGCATTAGTTAGCATGTAACTAGCATGTTACTAGCATGATTCTAGCATGAATCAGCTTGTTTCTAGCATGAATTAGCATGTTGTTAGCATGATTCTAGCATGAATTAGCATGTTACTAGCATGACTAGCATGTCGCTATTGTGTTGCTAGCACCTTTCTAGCAAGATTAGCATGTCAGTAGGATGTTAAAACTGTTAGCGTGTGTTAGAATAGCTAGTCACAGTCTGTGGGACAGTTGCTAGGGTGCTGAAATTGGTTGCTAGGGAGTGGCTAGTAAGTTTAAAGGTAATCAGTGATTGGCTGCTGGCTAGACTGAGTTGAATGAGGCCAGACTCTAGTCTGTAGGACAGTCTGATGCAGAGTTATGAGCTCACAAAGGTTGATCCAATGTTAAGTAAATGGGAGTCTTTTACAATGGAAGTCTATGGGACAGTTGCTAGGGTGCTGTAAGTGGTTGCTAGGGAGTGGCTAGTAAGTTAAAAAGTCATCAGTTATTGGCTGCTGGCTAGACTGAGTTAAATGAGTCCAGTTAGAAGTCTGTAGGACAGTCTGATGCAGAGTTATGAGCTCACAAAGTTTGACCCAATGTTAAGTCAATGGGACTTTTGGGATTTTTCTGGGTCGTTTTTCGGAAAACCCAAGGTCGGATCAGTTAGAAAAGATATAGCAACCCGAGTCAGACCAGTTCGAAGGTTTGACGAAAGTTTGAAGTATGTAGCTTGAAAGGCCTAGGAGGAGATACACTTAGAAATTAGTCTCAGAAGAAGAAGAAGAAGAAGAAGAATAACTAGATATTAAAGTTTGAGGACAAACTTTATGGTGGCTTGAAAAGCCGAGTCTGAATTAGCATGTTACTAGCATGAATTAGCAAGTAACTATCATGATTCTAACATAAATTAGCATGTAACTAGCATGATTCTAGCATGAATTAGCATGTTACTAGCATGTTTCTAGCATGAATTAGCATGATTCTAGCATGAATTAGCATGTTACTAGCATGTTTCTAGCATGAGTTAGCATGTTACTAGCATGTTTCTAGCATGAATTAGCATGTTACTAGCATGATTCTAGCATGAATTAGCATGTTACTAGCATGTTTCTAGCATGAATTACCCTGTTACTAGCATGTTTCTAGCATGAATTAGCATGTTATTAGCATGATTCTAGCATGAATTAGCATGTTTCTAGCATGAATTAGCATGTTATTAGCATGATTCTAGCATGAATTAGCATGTTACTAGCATGATTCTAGCACGAATTAGCATGTTACTAGCATGATTCTAGCACGAATTAGCATGTTACTAGCATGATTCTAGCATGGATTAGCATGTTACTAGCATGTTTCTAGCATGAATTAGCATGTTATTAGCATGATTCTAGCATGAATTAGCATGTTATTAGCATGATTCTAGCATGAATTAGCATGTTACTAGCATGATTCTAGCATGAATTAGCATGTTACTAGCATGTTTCTAGCATGAATTAGCACGTTATTAGCATGATTTTAGCATGAATTAGCATGTTACTAGCATGATTCTAGCATGAATTAGCATGTTACTAGCATGTTTCCAGCATGAATTAGCATGTTACTAGCATGATTCTAGCATGAATTAGCATGTTACTAGCATGTTTCTAGCATGAATTATGTTACTAGCATGTTTCTAGCATGAATTAGCATGTTATTAGCATGATTCTAGCATGAATTAGCATGTTTCTAGCATGAATTAGCATGTTACTAGCATGATTCAGCATGTTATTAGCATGTTTCTAGCATGAATTAGCATGTTATTAGCATGATTCTAGCATGAATTAGCATGTTTCTAGCATGAATTAGCATGTTATTAGCATGATTCTAGCATGAATTAGCATGTTACTAGCATGATTCTAGCATGAATTAGCATGTTACTAGCATGTCTCTAGCATGAATTAGCATGTTACTAGCATGATTCTAGCATGAATTAGCATGTTACTAGCATGATTCTAGCATGAATTAGCATTTTACAAGCATGAATCTAGCATGAATTAGCATGTTACTAGCATGATTCTAGCATGGATTAGCATGTTACTAGCATGTTTCTAGCATGAATTAGCATGTTACTAGCATGTTTCTAGCATGAATTAGCATGTTACTAGCATGATTCTAGCATGAATTAGCATGTTACTAGCATGTTTCTAGCATGAATTAGCACGTTATTAGCATGATTCTAGCATGAATTAGCATGTTACTAGCATGATTCTAGCATGAATTAGCATGTTACTAGCATGTTTCCAGCATGAATTAGCATGTTACTAGCATGATTCTAGCATGAATTAGCATGTTACTAGCATGTTTCTAGCATGAATTAGTATGTTACTAGCATGTTTCTAGCATGAATTAGCATGTTATTAGCATGATTCTAGCATGAATTAGCATGTTTCTAGCATGAATTAGCATGTTACTAGCATGATTCAGCATGTTATTAGCATGATTCTAGCATGAATTAGCATGTTACTAGCATGTTTCTAGCATGAATTAGCATGTTACTAGCATGATTCTAGCGTGAATTAGCATGTTACTAGCATGATTCTAGCATGAATTAGCATTTTACTAGCATGATTCTAGCATGAATTAGCATGTTACTAGCATGATTCTAGCATGGATTAGCATGTTACTAGCATGTTTCTAGCATGAATTAGCATGTTACTAGCATGTTTCTAGCATGAATTAGCATGTTACTAGCATGATTCTACCATGAATTAGCATGTTACTAGCATGTTTCTAGCATGAATTAGCATGTTACTAGCATGATTCTAGCATGAATTAGCATGTTACTAGCATGATTCTAGCATGAATTAGCATGTTACTAGCATGATTCTAGCATGTTACTAGCATGTTTCTAGCATGAATTAGCATGTTACTAGCATGTTTCTAGCATGAATTAGCATGTTGTTAGCATGATTCTAGCATGAATTAGCATGTTTCTAGCATGAATTAGCATGTAACTAGCATGATTCTAGCATTAATTAGCATGTAACTAGCATGTTACTAGCATGATTCTAGCATGAGTCAGCTTGTTTCTAGCATGAATTAGCATGTTGTTAGCATGATTCTAGCATGAATTAGCATGTTACTAGCATGACTAGCATGTCACTATCGTGTTGCTAGCACCTTTCTAGCAAGATTAGCATGTCAGTAGGATGTTAAAACTGTTAGCGTGTGTTAGAATAGCTAGTCACAGTCTCTGGGACAGTTGCTAGGGTGCTGAAATTGGTTGCTAGGGAGTGGCTAGTAAGTTTAAAGGTAATCAGTGATTGGCTGCTGGCTAGACTGAGTTGAATGAGGCCAGACTCTAGTCTGTAGCACAGTCTGATGCAGAGTTATGAGCTCACAAAGGTTGATCCAATGTTAAGTAAATGGGAGTCTTTTACAATGGAAGTCTATGGGACAGTTGCTAGGGTGCTGTAAGTGGTTGCTAGGGAGTGGCTAGTAAGTTAAAAAGTCATCAGTTATTGGCTGCTGGCTAGACTGAGTTAAATGAGTCCAGTTAGAAGTCTGTAGGACAGTCTGATGCAGAGTTATGAGCTCACAAAGTTTGACCCAATGTTAAGTCAATGGGACTTTTGGGATTTTTCTGGGTCGTTTTTCGGAAAACCCAAGGTCGGATCAGTTAGAAAAGATATAGCAACCCGAGTCAGACCAGTTTGAAGGTTTGACGAAAGTTTGAAGTATGTAGCTTGAAAGGCCTAGGAGGAGATACACTTAGAAATTAGTCTCAGAAGAATAAGAAGAAGAAGAAGAATAACTAGATATTAAAGTTTGAGGACAAACTTTATGGTGGCTTGAAAAGCCGAGTCTGAATTAGCATGTTACTAGCATGAATTAGCAAGTAACTATCATGATTCTAACATAAATTAGCATGTAACTAGCATGATTCTAGCATGAATTAGCATGTTACTAGCATGTTTCTAGCATGAATTAGCATGATTCTAGCATGAATTAGCATGTTACTAGCATGTTTCTAGCATGAGTTAGCATGTTACTAGCATGTTTCTAGCATGAATTAGCATGTTACTAGCATGATTCTAGCATGAATTAGCATGTTACTAGCATGTTTCTAGCATGAATTACCATGTTACTAGCATGTTTCTAGCATGAATTAGCATGTTATTAGCATGATTCTAGCATGAATTAGCATGTTTCTAGCATGAATTAGCATGTTATTAGCATGATTCTAGCATGAATTAGCATGTTACTAGCATGATTCTAGCACGAATTAGCATGTTACTAGCATGATTCTAGCACGAATTAGCATGTTACTAGCATGATTCTAGCATGGATTAGCATGTTACTAGCATGTTTCTAGCATGAATTAGCATGTTACTAGCATGATTCTAGGATGAACTAGCATGTTACTAGCATGATTCTAGCATGAATTAGCATGTTACTAGCATGATTCTAGCATGAATTAGCATGTTACTAGCATGATTCTAGCATGAATTAGCATGTTATTAGCATGATTCTAGCATGAATTAGCATGTTATTAGCATGATTCTAGCAGGAATTAGCATGTTATTAGCATGATTCTAGCATGAATTAGCATGTTACTACCATGATTCTAGCATGAATTAGCATGTTACTAGCATGATTCTAGCATGGATTAGCATGTAACTAGCATGATTCTAGCATGAATTAGCATGTTACTAGCATGATTCTAGCATGGATTAGCATGTTACTAGCATGTTTCTAGCATGAATTAGCATGTTACTAGCATGATTCTAGGATGAACTAGCATGTTACTAGCATGATTCTAGCATGAATTAGCATGTTACTAGCATGATTCTAGCATGAATTAGCATGTTACTAGCATGATTCTAGCATGAATTAGCATGTTATTAGCATGATTCTAGCATGAATTAGCATGTTATTAGCATGATTCTAGCAGGAATTAGCATGTTATTAGCATGATTCTAGCATGAATTAGCATGTTACTACCATGATTCTAGCATGAATTAGCATGTTACTAGCATGATTCTAGCATGGATTAGCATGTAACTAGCATGATTCTAGCATGAATTAGCATGTTACTAGCATGTTTCTAGCATGAATTAGCGTGTTATTAGCATGATTCTAGCATGAATTAGCATGTTACTAGCATGATTCTAGCATGAATTAGCATGTTACTAGCATGTTTCTAGCATGAATTAGCATGTTACTAGCATGATTCTAGCATGAATTAGCATGTTACTAACATGTTTCTAGCATTAATTAGCATGTTACTAGCATGTCTCTCGCATGAATTAACATGTTATTAGCATGATTCTAGAATGAATTAGCATGTTTCTAGCATGAATTAGCAGGTTATTAGCATGATTCTAGCATGAATTAGCATGTTACTAGCATGATTCTAGCATGGATTAGCATGTTACTAGCATGTTTCTAGCATGAATTAGCATGTTACTAGCATGATTGTAGCATGAATTAGCATGTTACTAGCATGATTCTAGCATGAATTAGCATGTTACTAGCATGATTCTAGCATGAATTAGCATGTTACTAGCATGTTTCTAGCATGAATTAGCATGTTACTAGCATGATTCTAGCATGTTACTAACATGTTTCTAGCATGAATTACCATGTTGCTAGCATGTTTGTAGCATGAATTAGCATGTTGTTAGCATGATTCTAGCATGAATTAGCATGTTTCTAGCATGAATTAGCATGTAACTAGCATGATTCTAGCATTAGTTAGCATGTAACTAGCATGTTACTAGCATGATTCTAGCATGAATCAGCTTGTTTCTAGCATGAATTAGCATGTTGTTAGCATGATTCTAGCATGAATTAGCATGTTACTAGCATGACTAGCATGTCGCTATTGTGTTGCTAGCACCTTTCTAGCAAGATTAGCATGTCAGTAGGATGTTAAAACTGTTAGCGTGTGTTAGAATAGCTAGTCACAGTCTGTGGGACAGTTGCTAGGGTGCTGAAATTGGTTGCTAGGGAGTGGCTAGTAAGTTTAAAGGTAATCAGTGATTGGCTGCTGGCTAGACTGAGTTGAATGAGGCCAGACTCTAGTCTGTAGGACAGTCTGATGCAGAGTTATGAGCTCACAAAGGTTGATCCAATGTTAAGTAAATGGGAGTCTTTTACAATGGAAGTCTATGGGACAGTTGCTAGGGTGCTGTAAGTGGTTGCTAGGGAGTGGCTAGTAAGTTAAAAAGTCATCAGTTATTGGCTGCTGGCTAGACTGAGTTAAATGAGTCCAGTTAGAAGTCTGTAGGACAGTCTGATGCAGAGTTATGAGCTCACAAAGTTTGACCCAATGTTAAGTCAATGGGACTTTTGGGATTTTTCTGGGTCGTTTTTCGGAAAACCCAAGGTCGGATCAGTTAGAAAAGATATAGCAACCCGAGTCAGACCAGTTCGAAGGTTTGACGAAAGTTTGAAGTATGTAGCTTGAAAGGCCTAGGAGGAGATACACTTAGAAATTAGTCTCAGAAGAAGAAGAAGAAGAAGAAGAATAACTAGATATTAAAGTTTGAGGACAAACTTTATGGTGGCTTGAAAAGCCGAGTCTGAATTAGCATGTTACTAGCATGAATTAGCAAGTAACTATCATGATTCTAACATAAATTAGCATGTAACTAGCATGATTCTAGCATGAATTAGCATGTTACTAGCATGTTTCTAGCATGAATTAGCATGATTCTAGCATGAATTAGCATGTTACTAGCATGTTTCTAGCATGAGTTAGCATGTTACTAGCATGATTCTAGCATGAATTAGCATGTTACTAGCATGATTCTAGCATGAATTAGCATGTTACTAGCATGTTTCTAGCATGAATTACCATGTTACTAGCATGTTTCTAGCATGAATTAGCATGTTATTAGCATGATTCTAGCATGAATTAGCATGTTTCTAGCATGAATTAGCATGTTATTAGCATGATTCTAGCATGAATTAGCATGTTACTAGCATGATTCTAGCACGAATTAGCATGTTACTAGCATGATTCTAGCACGAATTAGCATGTTACTAGCATGATTCTAGCATGGATTAGCATGTTACTAGCATGTTTCTAGCATGAATTAGCATGTTATTAGCATGATTCTAGCATGAATTAGCATGTTATTAGCATGATTCTAGCATGAATTAGCATGTTACTAGCATGATTCTAGCATGAATTAGCATGTTACTAGCATGTTTCTAGCATGAATTAGCACGTTATTAGCATGATTTTAGCATGAATTAGCATGTTACTAGCATGATTCTAGCATGAATTAGCATGTTACTAGCATGTTTCCAGCATGAATTAGCATGTTACTAGCATGATTCTAGCATGAATTAGCATGTTACTAGCATGTTTCTAGCATGAATTATGTTACTAGCATGTTTCTAGCATGAATTAGCATGTTATTAGCATGATTCTAGCATGAATTAGCATGTTTCTAGCATGAATTAGCATGTTACTAGCATGATTCAGCATGTTATTAGCATGTTTCTAGCATGAATTAGCATGTTATTAGCATGATTCTAGCATGAATTAGCATGTTTCTAGCATGAATTAGCATGTTATTAGCATGATTCTAGCATGAATTAGCATGTTACTAGCATGATTCTAGCATGAATTAGCATGTTACTAGCATGTCTCTAGCATGAATTAGCATGTTACTAGCATGATTCTAGCATGAATTAGCATGTTACTAGCATGATTCTAGCATGAATTAGCATTTTACAAGCATGAATCTAGCATGAATTAGCATGTTACTAGCATGATTCTAGCATGGATTAGCATGTTACTAGCATGTTTCTAGCATGAATTAGCATGTTACTAGCATGTTTCTAGCATGAATTAGCATGTTACTAGCATGATTCTAGCATGAATTAGCATGTTACTAGCATGTTTCTAGCATGAATTAGCACGTTATTAGCATGATTCTAGCATGAATTAGCATGTTACTAGCATGATTCTAGCATGAATTAGCATGTTACTAGCATGTTTCCAGCATGAATTAGCATGTTACTAGCATGATTCTAGCATGAATTAGCATGTTACTAGCATGTTTCTAGCATGAATTAGTATGTTACTAGCATGTTTCTAGCATGAATTAGCATGTTATTAGCATGATTCTAGCATGAATTAGCATGTTTCTAGCATGAATTAGCATGTTACTAGCATGATTCAGCATGTTATTAGCATGATTCTAGCATGAATTAGCATGTTACTAGCATGTTTCTAGCATGAATTAGCATGTTACTAGCATGATTCTAGCGTGAATTAGCATGTTACTAGCATGATTCTAGCATGAATTAGCATTTTACTAGCATGATTCTAGCATGAATTAGCATGTTACTAGCATGATTCTAGCATGAATTAGCATGTTACTAGCATGTTTCTAGCATGAATTAGCATGTTACTAGCATGTTTCTAGCATGAATTAGCATGTTACTAGCATGATTCTACCATGAATTAGCATGTTACTAGCATGTTTCTAGCATGAATTAGCATGTTACTAGCATGATTCTAGCATGAATTAGCATGTTACTAGCATGATTCTAGCATGAATTAGCATGTTACTAGCATGATTCTAGCATGTTACTAGCATGTTTCTAGCATGAATTAGCATGTTACTAGCATGTTTCTAGCATGAATTAGCATGTTGTTAGCATGATTCTAGCATGAATTAGCATGTTTCTAGCATGAATTAGCATGTAACTAGCATGATTCTAGCATTAATTAGCATGTAACTAGCATGTTACTAGCATGATTCTAGCATGAGTCAGCTTGTTTCTAGCATGAATTAGCATGTTGTTAGCATGATTCTAGCATGAATTAGCATGTTACTAGCATGACTAGCATGTCACTATCGTGTTGCTAGCACCTTTCTAGCAAGATTAGCATGTCAGTAGGATGTTAAAACTGTTAGCGTGTGTTAGAATAGCTAGTCACAGTCTCTGGGACAGTTGCTAGGGTGCTGAAATTGGTTGCTAGGGAGTGGCTAGTAAGTTTAAAGGTAATCAGTGATTGGCTGCTGGCTAGACTGAGTTGAATGAGGCCAGACTCTAGTCTGTAGCACAGTCTGATGCAGAGTTATGAGCTCACAAAGGTTGATCCAATGTTAAGTAAATGGGAGTCTTTTACAATGGAAGTCTATGGGACAGTTGCTAGGGTGCTGTAAGTGGTTGCTAGGGAGTGGCTAGTAAGTTAAAAAGTCATCAGTTATTGGCTGCTGGCTAGACTGAGTTAAATGAGTCCAGTTAGAAGTCTGTAGGACAGTCTGATGCAGAGTTATGAGCTCACAAAGTTTGACCCAATGTTAAGTCAATGGGACTTTTGGGATTTTTCTGGGTCGTTTTTCGGAAAACCCAAGGTCGGATCAGTTAGAAAAGATATAGCAACCCGAGTCAGACCAGTTTGAAGGTTTGACGAAAGTTTGAAGTATGTAGCTTGAAAGGCCTAGGAGGAGATACACTTAGAAATTAGTCTCAGAAGAAGAAGAAGAATAATAATAAGTTTAAGATAGATAACAGTATGCTGGCTTTTCAAGCCACCATAATAAATAATATATATATATATATTATAGAACCCAATAGCGGGACTGTTTTCTGACACTGTGTTGAGTTTGACATTTGGAGTTGTTTCAGGTGGCATATTATCAAGTTTATTTACAACAAAAGAACTTAACATTTTGCATAATACAGGATTTACATCACTATTAATCACTTTATAGTAGTCTATTTTTTATTTTTATTTTTGAAAATGCACAATGAATGAACATTATTAAATCCTTCTTTGCCAGATGTGATTAAGGCATCATTTAAACCAATCAAAACAGGGAGGAAATAAAGTAAATACATAACTGGTAATGAAACACACTGGTAATATGATGCAGCAGCTGATGTGATAGACGTCTGTAGCCTCTTAATATAAAGCCAGTATTTTTTTTCTCTTTTTTAAAATGAAATGTATTGATCAAACACAAGTATAGCAGCATATACACAATTTCCTCTTTTTTTAAACGTATCCTCCACCCATAGCAACTGTCCTCCTGCAGTCCTCCTCCAAAATGACCCGTCCAACAACCCAAACCAACACACCCACAAACAAAAAAAACATACAGATCCAGACAACAATACATGAACAACATAACAGAAAAACAAACACAGTGTTAGCCCCTGAGTGCTGATGGGTCGTTTTCACCCACTCTGGGTTGATTTTGAGGCTTAATTTGGCCACAGCTTTATCAGTGTTACAGCAAATGGGATGAGTTTTGCTGTCAAATCTTATTTTGACACATATTTTGGGAAAATGGATTGTACATTTGAACATCTGAGTTAATTGACTTCCTTTTGGTTATGTTGGGGGCTGTTTTGACCCCATTGACTTCTATTATAATCACATTTTTTGATTGCAAAGACACGATAATCATACATTCTTCATTCTTCAAGAGCTACAATTTGTCATTTTGACTACAGATTATCAGTTGCAATGCAAAAAAAGCTTAGTTTTGGGCTTTTATACGGAGTTATATGGAGCACAGTGTATGTGTGTGTGTGTGTGTGTGTGTGAGAGAGAGATCTTTGCGCTCTTATTTTGACATCTCACATGTGATATGAAACTCAGCTCTCAGAACACAGTAAACACAATTCTGCACACACACTATAATCTGCTGTTATACTCCATATAAAAGCCAGAAACTCTCCAGCGCAGGCCTATCTAAAGGGTTAATGCTGCCAACTGATGATCAACAGTAAAAATGAAACATCTGACCTCTTCCCAACAAGGAAAACTTATAGGAAAATGACTATATGCTGTCATGGCTTTGCAATCAAAAAATGTGATTATAATGGAAGTCAATGAGGCAAAAACAGCCCCCAACATAACCAAAGGGGAGTCAATCTGAACAGTACACAAGGGTTAAAGTGCATTGTAGAAATGGATCATGATCCTAGTGCAAGGACATGAAATATGTAACTATCCTGTTTCAGACATCTTGCTATGTGTATTTATCTCCACTTTTGCTAACTAGATTGCCATTATTTTGCTCCCGAGCTTTACCTAATGATGTGCATTCTGGATCATGATGATCAAGATTTGACGACACCTGCTGGTCAAATCTGTAAATGCAACAAACACTCAGCAAAACATGCATTAAAATGAGCCTTTTCAAACATATTGAGAAGTTTAAATTAGAAGTATAAGCTATAAATTCACTTAGAATCATGCAATATGATGAAATATTAAGTGTTTGCATAATATGTGTGTTTTTTTAAATCAATTTCTAAAGCTTAGGGTTATGTTTTGTTCTAGGTTGGGCTCTGCTTGAACAGGCCAACAAGAGACTATTAACTCACATTATTCCTTTTCATTTCACAAATCCCCTGAAGATCATACAATCTGCTCTCTTGAGGATTAATGGCTCATTTAAAGTATTAAACTCTAGCGTGGGAGATGATTCATTGTTATGATTCATAGTTCATTGTAATTGAAAGTTTGAAGATAGAAGCAGTTCTGTCAAAACGCAAAAGGCAGTTCAAGATTTCAGACTCGCATAAAGCAATTAGATCATGAAACCTTTTGAATTATGCTTCAATTTTTTTCCCAAATTATGTATAACAGAGGAAACACACCTCATATTAAAATTTTAGTATTTATAGTATTTTTTTATTTTAGTTTGAATGGAATAAATAAATAAATAAACAAACAAATAAACAATATATATATATATATAAATATAACTGAAATTATAAAAAATATACAAATATAGAATAAATAAAAATTTATAAATAAAATGTTATTCTAAAATTATAAAAATATAATTATAAAATAAAAATACTAATAAATAAATCAAATATAATTATGAAATCATTGAAAAAATGAAACAAATTTAAACATATAAATAAATAAATAAAATATAATTATAAAATTATAAAGTACACAATTATAAAAATACAAATAAATACAAATAAAACAAAAAAAATAAATGAAATTTAATTGTAAAGTAACAAAACAATATAATTGTAAAATAAAATAAAAACAAAACAAAAATGTAATTTTAAAATTATAAAAATATCTAATTATAAAATAAAAATACAAATTAACATATAAAATATAATTATAAATAAAAAATATGTATAAAAATATTATATATAAAATAAAAATATATAACTATAAAATACAAATAAAATAAAATACATTAAATAAATGAAATATAATTATAAAATAACAAAACATATAATTATGAAATGAAATTTTTTAAATTTAAACTTAAATAAAATGTCATTATGAAATGATAAAAAATATGTAAGTGTAAAATAAAGGTCTAAATAAAATAGAAAATAAAATAAATGTATTTCTAAAATTATTTAAAAAATACAAATAAAATAAAAATACAAATAAAAAAATCGAATTATAAAATTGTTTAAAATTTTTTAAATATAAATAAATAAATTAAATATAATTAGAAAATTTGAAAAACGTATAGTCATAAATTAAAAAAACATAAATACAAATAAAATAAATAAATGAAATACAATTAAAAAAAAAAAAATATATATATATATATATATAATTATAAAATTAAATAAAAAATTACATTAAAAAAATAAAACAAAATATCTAATTATAAAATAAAAATAACAATTTAACAAATAAAATATAATTATGAAATTATTTTTAAAAAAGTTAAAATATGAATAAATAAATAAAATACAACTATAAAATGCTTTAAAAAATATATAATCGAGGGTAGCATGATCGCCTCACAGCAAGAAGGTCACTGGTTCGAGTCCCGGCTGGGCCAGTCGTCATTTCTATGTGGTTTGAATGTTCTCCCTGTGTTGGCGTGGGTTTCCTCCGGGTGCTCCGGTTTCCCCCACAGTCCAAACACATGCGCTATTATATATGTACTATTATTACTAACTATTATGTTTAGAAATGTGTCAAAAGAAATCCTCCCTCCATTAAACAGCACTTGGGAAATAATAGAAAAGATTTACTAATTGTATCTTCATCTCCATCTTTCAGATCACAGCTATTATACTCAACAATCTCATCCTTCACGTTGTTATGTAGTTTTTCTGTTCCAGCACTTCCAGGAACCCTCACATGCTTCTGCGGTCCAAGCATGGAGTCATGCACTTACATCACTTTTATTTTTTATTGTCTGTCTCGCGTCGTTCCCAGATGTGCTTCAGATTTTCCTCTTGGCTGATGCGCTCATGCATAGCGAGATGCTGAGGACACACTGCATTATAAACCCTGTCTTACACACACACAGTCTCTGAATGATAGAGATGAATGACTGTATGACCACAACACGCTTTTACTTGACCTTTTTCTCTCCTTATACATTTACATCTAGTCATTTAGCAGATGATTTTGTCTTACAATTGAGGAGGCATTCAGTGATTCAAGAAGAAGAGGCAACACACACAACAAGTGCTGATTATACAGAGCAACTGTTATAGTGCTCAGAGAATTAGGTGCTGGTAAAGGCAGGGGGGAGTGTTTTTGTTTTTTAGAGAGGAGTGATTCTATTGGGTGGCTCAGTGGTTAGTACTGTTGCCTTACAGTAAGAAGGTCACTGGTTCAAGTCCCAGCTGGGTCATTTGGCATTTCTGTGTGGAGTTTGCATGTTCTCCCCGTGTTGGTGTGGGTTTCCTCCGGGTGCTCCGGTTTCCCCTACAGTCCAAACACATGCGCTATAGGGGAACTGATGAGCTAAATTAGCCGTAGTTTATGAGTGTGTGTGTGAATGTGAGAGTGTATGGGTGTTTCCTAGTACTGGGTTGCAGCTGGAAGGGCATCTGCATAAAACATATGCTGGATGAGATGGCGGTTCATTCTGCTGTGGCGATCTCGGATGAATAAGGGATTAAGCTGAAGGAAAATGAATGAATGAATGTTTCTACGGGTGGTTTGTCAAACCCACTCACCTGTCTGAGGCTCACTCAGAAATGCACAATGTTTTTTTTGGAGATTGTGAGAAAATGTCTCGGTTGCAAAAAAAAAAGAGTCGTTTAAAGTGTCAAAGAGATGAAAAAGTGTGTTTTCCCAACTTAAAAATATGAAGTTAAACTTTGCATAACTTAAAAAAATAAGTTAATATCCTGATTAAGTTATTAAATAAGTTAAATCAACATAAAATATTTCTCGTCTTAACTTTTTGTCTTTTTTTTAACAGTTTTTTTTTACAGTGTAGGCAAACCTAAACTATTATTTGTGTTCGATGATATGGATGATTTGTTTTTATGGATTATGGATTATTATTATTATAATTTTAGATTCGTACCTTGTAATGAAGTTGGAATGAATGAGCAAAACAAACAGCTGAGTAATAAAATCTTAAAAAACAAGACTGCTCTTCAATTATGGCTCTGATTTAGGGCTGCACAATATACGGTTTCAGCATCCAAATCTCAATGTGTGCATCAGCAATAGTCACATCGCAGGATATGCAATATCCAATCTGAATTATAGTTGACCAGGAGCTACAGAATTGTATTTAATCACTGTATTTATATCGAATTCATATGATTAGTGCAATAAAACATTTCTTACTTTGAAGTTTTGTCTTGTTTCTATCCCAAATATCTACATTTCAAAGCAAAAATAAAAATATTTCACTTACAGTACCACACTGGCGGATCATTTCATGAAAACAAGCAAACTTTACTTATTTTCTTCAGACTGTGAAAAGTAAATAATATATTTACTTGCTTTAAGAGTTTATATATATATATTTGCACTAGAAACAAGACAAAACAAAGCATTTTTATATTGTGAATGTTCAATTTTTGTACCCAAACACTGTTAGACTCTGCCAAATCCATCAAACAGAGCTATTTTAATCATCTTCTGAAACTGTATTCATATTGCAATATTTATCGCAGACAAATAAACTTACACAATATCAGATTTTTACAATATCATGCAGCCCTATTCTGATTGTATTAAGCAAACTTGCAGGTAAAACACCTAACTTTAAGCTCTACTCGTAAGAGAAGACTCTTTAAACAACACACAGTCTGATCTCATTGTATTCTTGAAACAAGATCACTAATATTTTAGGCAATAAATAAGAGTGTACCTCCTGACCAGATAAGGAGTTTCTGCAGTGTTATCCATTGACAGATATTTTTCCCCTCCTCAGATTAACTACAGGAAAGAATGAATCAGCATTGGGAAAACTGCCAGAAAGCCTTTCTTTCTTTCAGCATTGTAGAGAGACTCTTATGAATGGGTCGATTGTGTAAATTCTTTGTCCAAAGACATGCAACTATTCAAAGTGATTATGACTGAGTATATAAAGTTTTCTTTGCACATTCTTTATCCAAAATCATGCAATTGACCATTAAAATTGAATATAATTGAGACTATAACGTTTGCATTACACATTCTTTATTCAAAATCATGCATTAACCATTAAAAGTTATTTTGATTGAGTATATAACGTTTGTATTGCACGTTCTTTATCCAAAATCATGCAATTAACCATTAAAAGTGAATATAATTGAGAATATAACGTTTGCATTGTGTATTTTTTATTCAAAATCATGCAATTAACCATTAAAAGTGATTATAATTGAGAATATAACGTTTGCATTGTGTATTCTTTATTCAAAATCATGCAATTAACCATTAAAAGTGAATATAATTGAGAATATAACGTTTGCATTGTGTATTCTTTATTCAAAATCATGCAATTAACCATTAAAAGTGATTATAATTGAGAATATAACGTTTGCATTGTGTATTCTTTATTCAAAATCATGCAATTAACCATTAAAAGTGAATATAATTGAGAATATAACGTTTGCATTGCTTGTTCTTTATCCAAAATCATGCAATTAACCATTAAAAGTGAATATAATTGAGAATATAACGTTTGTATTGCACGTTCTTTATCCAAAATCATGCAATTAACCATTAAAAGTGATTATAATTGAGAATATAACGTTTGCATTGTGTATTCTTTATTCAAAATCATGCAATTAACCATTAAAAGTGATTATAATTGAGAATATAACGTTTGCATTGTGTATTCTTTATTCAAAATCATGCAATTAACCATTAAAAGTGAATATAATTGAGAATATAACGTTTGCATTGCTTGTTCTTTATCCAAAATCATGCAATTAACCATTAAAAGTGAATATAATTGAGAATATAACGTTTGTATTGCACGTTCTTTATCCAAAATCATGCAATTAACCATTAAAAGTGAATATAATTGAGAATATAACGTTTGCATTGCACATACTTTATCAAAAATCATGCAATTCACCATTAAAAGCAGTTATAATATAGTATATAATGTATACAGTACATTGTGTATTCTTTACCCAAAATCATGCAATTAATCATTAAAAGGGATTATTATTGAGAATATAACATTTGCATGGCACATTCTTTATCCAAAATCATGCATTAACCATTAAAGGTGAATATAATTGAGAATATAACATTTGCATGGCACATTCTTTATCCAAAATCATGCATTAACCATTAAAGGTGAATATAATTGAGAATATAACATTTGCATGGCACATTCTTTATCCAAAATCATGCAATTAACCATTAAAAGTGATTATAATTGAGAATATAACGTTTGCATTGTGCAGAATCTTTAAAAGTATTAAAAGTGGCAACAATAAATGTAAAGTGTGTGTGGTAGAGAAGGTAAAAGCCTGAAGGATGAAGTGTTCATAGGCACACCCAGCTGTTATTCAGAAAATGGAGGACAGCTGCATGCCTTCTGGACCAGGCAGGATAAATAGTGGTTGCTAACGGCACGTCACCTCCGGCCCGTCTCGTTGCATAATAAGAAAACTTCAGCATAGTTTCAGACTCTGGAGCAAGACGCTGCCAATGTAAGCAACAGAGCCTCGGCTGAAGCGGAGCTGAGGAATTTTTGTGAGACTTTTGCTCATAAAAACACAAGCCTCCATGTCTGAAGGAGAGGAAAGCTGAGAGAAAGGTAAACGCTTCTGCTTGGCTTTTGGTGGCGTAGAAAGACGTGATTCTTTATTGTTAGAGTACGATAATATATTGGTTAATGTTTTGCTTCTGCTGTTTTGAAAAAGTGTGTATTTAGATAAACTCAGTCCACATACACTGTGATAAATATGCGTAAGTTAGCAGTTTTCTGTCATTTGGGATTCATGTTTTTATTTTCCCCCATTTATTTAATTGCATTATGGGATCTTATGAAGTTGAAAAGCTTGAAAAGTGACGTTTACTGATGTTTTTAATAGTTTAAAGTTATATATATATATATGTTTGTGTTGGTGTTGTAAACTATTGTACAGAAAACAGGTAATAAACTGCCAGTGCTTTTTATGTTGTTTTTACAGATTTAACAGTATTATAGAGTTGAAGTTTTAGTAACTCATCTCTAATAACAGATTTCTTTTCTCTTTGCCATGATAATAGCAGCTAATATTAGTCTAGATATTCTTCAAGACACTAGTATTCAGCTTATAGTGACATTTAAAGGCTTAACTAGGTTAATTAGGGTAAAGTTAGGGTAATTAGGCAAGTCATGTATAACAGTGGTTTATTTTGTAGACAATTAAAAAAAAACATCCCCTAAGGGGGCTAATAATTTTGACCACAGCAGTTTATATATAAAGCAGTGCTTTTATAAATTTGTATTTATTTATATTATTTTATTTGTGTTTATTTCATAATTATATATATTTTAAAATTGTATAATTATACTTTATTTCATTTTTAAAAAACATTTTTATAATTCTATTTTTATTTTATAATAATATTTCATATATTTATTTTATTTTATAATTATATAGTTTCTATAATTGTATAATTATTCATTCATTCATTTTATTTTCAGCTTAGTCCCTTTATTAATCCGGGGTCGCCACAGCGGAATGAACCACCAACTTATCCAGCACATGTTTTACGCAGCGGATGCCCTTCCAGCTGCAACCCATCTCTGGGAAACATCCATACACACTCATACACTTCAGAAAATTTAGCCTACCACTGCATCGCCTTATAACTATATAATTATATTTTATTTATTTATTTATTTATTTATTTATTTATTTATTTATTTATTTATTTATTTATGTATTTATATGTTATAAGAAATTGGATAACAATGATTTTTTGTAGTCTATCGAAAACAAAGATCTCTTAAAGGGGCTGATAATATTGACCTTAAAATGGCTTAAAAACTGCTTTTATAGGTAGGGTAATTAGGCAAGTTATTGTATAACGATGATTTAATTTGTAGAGTATCAAATATATAGCTCAGGGGCTAATAATATTGACCTTAAAATGGTGTTTAAAAAATTAAAAACTGCTTTTATTCTAGCCGAAATAAAACAAAATAGACTTTTATCAGATATTATTTTATAATAAAAAATAAGGTCGCCGGTTCGAGTCCCGGCTGGGTCAGTTGCCGTTTCTGTGTGGAGTTTGCATGTTCTCCCTGCGTTCGCGTGGGTTTCCTTCGGGTGCTCCGATTTCCCCCACTGTCCAAAAACGTGGTATAGGTAAATTGGGTAGGCTAAATTGTCCATAGTGTGTAAGTGTGAATAAGTGTGTATGGGTGTTTCCCAGTGATGGGTTGCAGCTGGAAGGGCATCCGCTGCATAAAACATATAAGTTGGCGGTTCATTCCACTGTGGCTACCCCTGATTAATAAAGGGACTAAGCTGAAAAGAAAATGAATGAATGATTTCATGACTTTCAAAAAGGACAGATTAGTCACTGTGGAGCATTTTACGTAGACCTGGCACACTGTGTTCAGCATGTGTTCCAGGATGATGTTGTTCTTCTTTTCAGTCTGAATCTGAGAGGGCAGTCATGGCGCTGGTGAGAGTGGGCAGAGTGGCAGAGCGTCAGAGGGCAGAGCCTGTTTTATTATCCCCTCTACATCTGGCATTGGATGACTAACCAAACACACTGGAACTCCTTCACGCACCACTGAAGCGTTTTGGTAAGCTGCTGATCTTTCATTTAAAAGGAGACCGGCTCTGTTCTGAACACTAGTGAGCTGCCTAACACACTGGCTCTTATTCTCTGTGTTAAAGTACTACATACTAGCAATCCATAGTAATTGATATTTTAGGGTAATTATATAATTGCTATGGTAACACTGACTAAATTAATTAATCTGTTGTGGTGATTCTATAGTTGCTATGGTAACAAAACCATAGTAATTGATCTTTTGGGGTAATTCTATTGTTGCTATGGTAACATAATGACTATAGTAATTAATCTGTTGTGGCAATTCTAAAGTTGCTATGGTAACACGACCATAGTAATAAATCTGTTGGGGTAGTTCTATAGTTGCTATGGTAACATAACGACTATAGTAAAAAAAAATCAGTTGGTGTAGTTCTATAGTTTCTATGGTAACAACAACTATTGTAATTAATCTGTTGTGGTGATTCTATAGTTGCCATGGTAACACAACCATACTAATTGATATGTTGTTGTGATTCTATTGTTGCTATGGTAACACAACCATACTAACTGATATGTTGTGGTGATTCTATTGTTGCTATGGTACCAACCATAGTAACTGATCTGATTACATAGTTGCTATAGTAATAAAACGATTATAGTAATTCATCTGTTATGGTGATTCTTTAGTTGTTGTGGTACAAACCATAGTAACTGATCTGTTGGGGTAATTCTATAGTTGCTATGGTAACATAACTATTGGAATTAATTTTTGGACTAATTCTATAGTTGCTATGGTAACACAACAATTATAATAATTGATCTATTGAGGCAATTCTATAGTTTCTATGGTAACATAACAATACTGTAATTAATCTGTTGTGGTAATTCTATAGTTGCTATGGTAACACAACCCCACTAATTGATATGTTGGGGTGACTCTATAGTTGCCATGGTGACACAACAACTATAGTAATTTATCTATTGTGGTGATTATATAGTTGCTATGGTAACACAACCATAGTAATTGATATGTTGGGGTGATTCTTTAGTTGCTTTTGTAACATGAAGACCATAGTAATTAATCTGTTGCTGTGATTCTATTGTTGCTATGGTAACACAACCATAGTAACTGATCTGATTATATAGTTGCTATAGTAATAGAACGATTATAGTAATTAATCGATTGTGGTGATTCTTTAGTTGCTATGGTAAAACAATCTTAGTAACTGATCTGTTAGGGTGATTCTATAGTTGCTATGGTAACATAACTATTGTAATTAATCTGTTGTGGTGATTCTATAGTTGCTATGGTAACACAAAAATAGTAATTGATCTGTTGGGGTGATTCTATAGTTGCTATGGAAACACTGACTATAGCAATTACTCTGTTGCTGTGATTCTATAGTTACTACAGTAACACAACTACAGTGATTGATCTGTCAAGGTGATTCTATAGTTGCTATGGTAACACAATACCTATATTAATATAAAAAGGACCCTCACTGAAGTTTTACAGCTATAGGGTATATTATTCTACAATACACCACCGCTTACAATAAATTAAAAACTAAAGTATACTACAGTATAGTTCACAATAGTCAATACTAAAGAAGCATTCAAAGTGTTGTAAATACTATAGCACATACAGTATAATAGACTTTCCAATAGAATGGTTCAAAATCACCAAATTTAGTGTAGTATTTTTTTATATGTGGATTTCCTGCTGAGCAAGCAATAGCCATCATATTGACCATCATTTTAGTCTAGACCTCTGGGCTGTGTACAAATGAATATTTGATATGGTCTATTATTAGATATTAGATGAAAAGTCTTAATTATGGTTGTTTTGTTCCTAAACGGAGCTGTTTTAATTAATGATAAAAAGACACAAAATATAATTGTGCACTTGTATAAACAAAAACTGATGAATATTCATAAGTCAGCTAGAAAATGTTTCTGCACCTGCTTTGAAATCTGCTCACCGTACGAGTCTCCATCTAACAGACGTCTTTCTGTGCAGAATTCATGTGTGTTGTTCAGGAAACTGTATATCGGTAGATTTAATTGAGGTGTTAAAGCACATGCAGATGTTTGGTTTGTTCTTCCCAAAATAAGAGCTTGTAAAGGCCCCGCCCTCTTCTGGGAAGTGGGTGTGGTGCAGCAGCAGCTCATTTGCATATTAAAGAAGCACAAAAACCATATCTTATATGTTCCTTGTAATTGCATGCAGGAATCCTGAGATGACCCGGAGTGGTGGGATGAGTTTGGCAGTGCTGTCCTGCATACTGTGGCTAGCAGCTCCTGCCCTCCTGCGCTCCGAGTTCAAGGTGGCTTACGTGACAGAAAGCAATGTTTACATGTGCACAGAGCCGGCCTCCTGCGAGAAAATGAACACCAGCGAACTCAGCAACTGCAGAGACCACTCAGAGGTGCTGCAGAAAACCGAAAAACCCAGCCCCGTCCAGAAGAAGCGTCTGACGGTTTGGTATACATCGCCTCTGAATGTGGCCTTGTTTCTGAACAATTCTGAAGTCCGGCATTTGTCGCTGGTTCAGTGCAAACCTCCTGCTGAGCAGCCCGTCCTGTCTGAATACTTCACAGTGCAGCGTTTGGAGACATTTACCATCACATACCCCTTCTGGAGGCCTGGACAGAGTTATGATTTCGTTATAGGGAAGGATCGGGACGCCCCGTACCACGAGGAGGCCAGAATCGCAGTCATTCACACCTCTGTGCTGACCGGGAATACAGAACTGAAGTCGTACACCATCCAAACCAAAGTAGATCACAGTGGCATGATGTCCTTTCCGGAGATTTTCATGTCTCGCAGTGGGCTTTTGGAGATGTCCAGGATATTTGTCACATTTTTATACTGAGAGAATGTTTATTTCTCAAATTTTAGCACTGCATTGTTAATGTAGGTCTCAATATGGGGCTGTTTGGATAGATAAGGATGGGTGTGAGTACTTTGGGATGTGTTCTCGGACATGTTGCAGATGAAACTGGACAGGTCTAACTGCATTTGGTTGTTGAAACCACATCTGTATGCTTTACTCTTCCCAAAATGTAAAAACTAAACATGTGAGAGAGTGTTATGGACTACATCTCAGATAGAACAGTGCTAATGCAACACAATGCAATGTGTTGACTGGTTGCTAAGTGTTGAATAATAAAAATTTGAATGTTAAATTATTATCAAATGGCAGCATTTACAACAGAGATGCATCACACCAGTATGTCAGGATGCAACCAATACTCATGATGTGCCTATTGCAAAGACAGTGTGTGTGTGCTTTCCTATTATTCTTGATCTATGCTATTTATCACTTCTTTAATTACTGTAAATAGCTTTACTTGCTCGGTATTTGCTGGCAAATCACTGATGTAAGATCAGCCAACAGTATTAACAAGAAGAACCAACAACCAATAGTATTAAAAAGATGAATATCATTAAAAATATAGATGTTAATGCAGAACAGATTTGTACACCATCCAAACCAATGTAGATCATTGCTGTTTTTTTGGAAATGTTCAGGAAATTCGCCTCTTTTTTCCTACATTTTAAATGCTGCACTGTTGATGTAGCTGTCAATATGGGTCTGTTTACGCCTGGTCACTTCATGCATTTTGTTCCGATAGCTAACTCTAAATGCCCTATGAAATGCATTTGGGATGGATATAAATGCAATTGCTCAAACCACTTCAGGAGGTGATCTGGATCACATTACAGATGAACCTAAACAGGTCTAAATGCATCTGGCTGTTGAAACCACATCTACATACTTTTTCTCCCAAAATGAGAGTGTGTTATAGTCACGATCCTTTTGTTTACCTGTCATGTGTTCCATCCATGTGCTTTCTGTTGTCATGTGATTCCTGTGTTCAGTTTTCCCGCCAATCATTAGTTTCATCAGTTCCACCTGTGTCGCACCCCTGCTTGTAATCAGTTTAATCTTGTCTTGTGTATTTATACCCCTCCAGTTCAACCGAGTGTTTTGTCTGGTGTTGTCATGCTGTTCTTTTGTGTTTGTTCCTGGCCTGTGAGTGGTTTGTAAATAAATGTTTTTGGGGGGTAATTCCTGTAACCTGTGCGTTTGTGAGTGAGCTTTCTGTGACATATGACAGTCGATATAGGTTATTTTCAATCAGGTGGATGTGGTGATGCGCGAAATATAGATGCAAGAAGTAAAAGCTGAATTGGAGACAGAGGGAAGTCCGTACTTTTGCGATTTATACCATATTTCAAAAGAGAAATTTAAAGAATATAGCCACATGTGTTGGGCATGATCCTTGTATAAGGAAGTGGGCTGAGTTTTTTACAATATATTTACCTGACATCGAGGAGGTACATACTGTACGTTACATGAGAAATACTGTAGTAAATCCTGTTTTTAGAGGCATACTATAGATAATTACTTTAATCAAACTGTCTTTTTCATATTGTTGCTGTGGTAAAATACAAAGGTAGTAATAAACAACTTTCAATAATAATAATGTGGTATTATATTCACAAACACCAAATAGGCCTATAGCTACTGAAATTATAACACATACTGAAGTTACTCTTATAATTCACGAAAAGCGTCAAAAATGTGGTATATACTATTGGCTAAAGCTTAATTTGTCATAAGTTTTATAACATTAATAAACTATTCATTTTTTGGCGACTCGCCGTTTTGCTATTGACTGAATTTAAAGCATTGCCTACCGGTTCGTCAGGATTTGATTTAACCGCCAATACTGTTTTTAGGCGGCAATTTCCATTCACCATAACGGCTCACTGGAAAAAGAAACGGCTCGGTACCGACGGCAGCACACGCATACACCGACAGTCGACCTATCTCTATACTTTCAGAGAAAGAGCGGCCTGTCAACAACAAATGTTTGTACAGCAGGCACGATAAAGTAAGTTTATTCACCTCGTTTTTCTCCCGCGAGCCGCCATTTTACCTGTGCAAAAAATCATTAAATCATGCTATTGTTTTAATTCTCTATCATAATTATATGTACACTCTTTGTGGAGCAAATGGTTTTACGGTTTATTGCACCTTGAAAATCTTATTTTTTGGCTATTAAACATTTTGTTGTTATTATTATTATTATTATTTATTATTATATTAATAATTGTATTAGTAGTATTATTGAACCTTTCCAACTGTGTACTGCTGTTTAATGCCTTCACATAATATTAATTTCCATTTTTTTAGCCACTGGGTGTCAGCAGTGCTCTACGTCATGTAAATGGCAGACTCGAGGCTTCTGGTTTCTCAGATTTGACACACATCTGATCATGTTAACCGAATACTCGTATACTGATGAACATTACACATGTGGTGTTTACTTCAGGATGTTCATCATTTTTTCCTCTCCTGTGATCTTTATAAAAGGAAATACATCTAAGTGTTTTACAACTCCTCATTTTTAAATTAAAGATCGTGGGTCAGATATTTTATCGGCATTAAATTTAAAAAAGTTATTTTTATTGACGGAAACCACAAAAAAATGTAGTTGAACACAGTGTGTAACATTTATATTACTTTTATGAAAATAAAATGTCAAAATATAGGTGAAATAACCTAATGTTTAATGCTGTCTATTCAGCATAAATTACCGTTATATAAAAATTAACCATAGCCTACTTATTGTGACCTTATATAGCAGAATTAATGATCATACAAAATTTTATTATATGTGAAGTGATTAAAAACTGACAGATGCAGTTGAAAGGATAGTGACTCTAATCTTTTAATTTCATACATTATTTTTCCAAATATGCCTGACAAGACTTTATACATCCATTTTGCTATATAAACTTGTTATAAATGTCTTCCATTACATTTTCTTCATTACATTTTAATGGGTTTAAATCTAATGGGTGATTTGATTTGAATCGTACATTTAATGGGTGAAAATCTGTCTAGCAATTTTCCATTTTGATCCTTTTTGTCTTTTTTTTTTTTTAAATGGAAAAAATTAAGCACACTTTAATAAGCGCAATCTTTACAGAATATTTTATTTTACAGGCAAATAAATATATATATATATATATATATATATATATATATATATATATTTTCCATAAAGCACAATTTCTGATGTCTCTCATATTTGCAGGTTTTCCATCACAAAGCCTGAATTCAGAGGATGTTATCAAAGCTACATTCTTCGAAACATCCCAGTAGGCATTTAATGAGAGGTAAGAACACACTATCTATAATTATTAAACAAAAATTTAAAAAATAGAAATTATTAAACTCCTGTCTTACTGATAAAAGCATTTCAAAAGTCTTGTGATTGATTTTGGCACATTTAATTGCTGAAATAAATAATATCACACTGCAGACAGCAATATTCAGCAATTAGATATATTGTGATAATGAACATGCATTATATTGATATTGCAGGCACTTATACTATATATATATATATATATATATATATATAAGAATATTCAAAGTGTATTTGCAGTGGTGTTCATAATAACAATTCACAATTTTCACAGTTTTGTTTTGCCCTGCTGCATGATGAAATATTGACTGTGACTATTTAGAGGCAAGGCAAGTTTATTTAAATAGCACATTTCATACACAGTGGCAATTCAAAGTGCTTTACATAAACAGGAATAAAAGAAACAAGTATAAGAAAAATGAAAACAAATAATAAGAATGGTAAAAAAAATAAATAAGCATAAAAACAGATAAAATGTGTTATAAAAGAATGAAAAACAAGAGAAAAACATAATAGTGCGATCTGTCGGATGTAGTGCTATTGTACATTAACACTGTGCAATCATGAGCCTCTAGTGGTTACCATTAGTAAATTTAACTAGACTCACGATGAAAACAAAAGCTTTTATTAATCTTAGCTGATGTTAATTACTTAATGTCTAATTATGTGTTAAAGTTGTAGTCATAATATAATTGTTTTATTAAATGCAGTCAATAATTAATAAAATTCAGTTGTATTTTAAATTAATGTTAACTAGTACCTTTAATAAATCTGGCTTTTTCTCACTGTTGATTTTAATCTATTTACTAACGTTTACTAATGAGATTTTATTGTAAAGTGTTGCCTGTTGCACTTTAATCCTTTTGCAATTTAATCTGGTTGAAACATTTATTTACTCTGATTATGTATATGTATCGGGCGTCACAGTGGCGCAGTGGATAGTGCGATCGCCTCACAGCTAGAAGGTTGCTGGTTAGAGCCTCAACTTGGTCAGTTGGCGTTTCTGTGTGGAGTTTGCATGTTCTCCCCGTGTTGGCGTGGGTTTCCTCCGGGTGCTCCGGTTTCCCCCACGAGTCCAAAGACATGTGATATAGGTGAATTGGGTAAGCACAATTGTCCGTAGTCAATGAGTGTGTGTGGAGGTTTTCCAGTGATGGGTTGCAGCTGGAAGGGCACTGCGTAAAACATACGCTGGATAAGTTGGCAGTTCATTCCGCTGTGGCGGCCCCAGATTAATAAAGGGACTAAGCCGAAAAGAAAATGAATGTATGTGTATGCAGTTTTTGTTATTATACCTGGTAAAGTAATCTTTTTTGCGGCTCAGTATCATGATAAAACCATATACTTTGATAAAAGCTTCAGCAATTAATCACAAGAAAATCATCATCAGCCTAAATCACACTAAATAAATCTGATCTGGTCATCACACCGCAAACAGCAACCTGTTGTTCAGCTCAGGGTCAGCAGGTCAAAGCGGGCAGGATCACATCAAGATGGCAGATGTTGGCATTCACAATTAATAATCTACCCAGGGAATTGCATTTCCCAACTCAAAAAACACACATCTTGCAATTAATCGAGACCAATTAGCGAATGTGAAACTTGTGGGGACGAGTCAGACAATCGAAAGCCGCCTTGTTTAGCACCTCAAAAACACCAGTCTATACCCACATGAAGAAAAAGAAACAAAGTAAATACTATAGTGTTTCTGAACCATACAATACAAAACAAAACAAAAATATTTATCATCATATTCACAACAATAATGAATATTAATAAATAATAAATGGTAATGAATGCTTTAGCATAATGTAGTATTAGCTATAATGATAAACTGATGAGCTGCAATAAATATGGTAGTATGCTTTAGTTTTACTACAGTAGACTGGTGTATTGTAGTATAATATACTCTAGAGTTGTAGAATACTACAGTATTTCGTTATTTATTTATATTACTATAGTTGTTGTGTTACCATAGCAACTAGAGAATCACTACAACAGATCCATTACTGTAGTTGTTGTTGCCATAGCAACTGTAAAATCACAACAACAGATCAATTGCTATAGTAGTTGTGTTACCATAGCAATTATAGAATTACGACCACAGATCAATTACTATAGTTGTTGTGTTACTATAGCAACTATATAATCACCACCACAGATCAATTACTGTAGTTGTGTTACCATAGCAACTATATAATTATCACAACAGAAAAATTATAGTTGTTTTGTTACCATAGCAACTATAGAATTATCACCACAGATCAATTACTGTAATTGCTGTGTTACCATAGCAACTATAGAATTACCACAACTGTTCAATTACAGTTGTCGTAGTTTTGTTACCATGTCAACTATAGAATTACTACAACAGATCAATTACTGTAGTGGTGGTTACTATAGCAACTATAGAATTACCACCACAGATCAATTACTACAGTAGTTGTGTTACCATAGCAACAATAGAATTGCCACCAAAGATCAATTGCTATAGTAGTTGTGTTACCATAGCAACTATAGAATATGACCACAGATCAATTACTATAGTTGTTGTGTTACTATAGCAACTATAGAATCACCACCACAGATCAATTACTGTAGTTGTTGTTACCATAGCAACTATATAATTATCACAACAGAGCAATTACAGTTGTTGTTTTGTTACCATAGCAACTATATAGTTACCACCTAAGGTCAATTACTGTAGTTGTTGTGTTACCATAGCAACAATAGAATTACCACCACAGATCAATTGCTATAATTATTGTTACCATAGCAACTATAGAATTACGACCACAGATCAATTACTATAGCTGTTGTGTTACTATAGCAACTATAGAATCACCACCACAGATCAATTACTGTAGTTGTCTTACCATAGCAACTATAAAATTACCACCACCGATTGTTGTTACCATAGCAACTATATAATTACCACAACAAATGAATTATTATAGTTGTTGTTACCATAGTAACTGTAGAATTACCCCAAAAGATAAATTACTATTGTTGTTATGTTACCATAGCAACTATAGAATCACCACAACAGATCAATTACTGTAGTTGTTGTGTTACCATAGCAACTATAGAATCACCACAACAGATCAATTACAGTTGCCATAGTTTTGTTATCATGTCAACTATAAAATTACCACAACAGATCAGTTTGTTGTGGTGTTGTGTTACCATAGCAACTACAGAATTACTTCAATTGTTGTGTGACCACAGCAACTATAAATTAACACCAGTGATCAATTACTATAACTCTTGTGGTACCATAGCAACAATAGAAGCACTTGAATAGAGTATGGTTCAAAATCACTCTAGTATTTACGATAAATGACTAGTATTTGGATCATGCGGGTGTCTATCAGACAACAGCGCACCTGCAGAAAGACGACAGCGATGGGAAATGCCAGATTAAGGCAGTGTGTGTCGCTGATTGCCGCTGATGTCGTTGACCTGTCTAATGAGCGCTAAGCGGTTGAAACCACAGATTGCAGCTCAACCTTCACACATGCTTTTTATTTATTCATTCATGCCTTTATTCAGCCTTTGGAAGTCCATAAAAAAAAACACCTCAGCCTTTGCTCTCCTCGTCGGCGGTTTACCACTAAAACATTTTTATAATCAGCCTTTATTGTTCGTTCGCTCCTTGTGGGAGATGCGCCCATGTTCATTTTTTAAAAGGGCAAATCAACCATAATTCAGTTTATAAACTGCCGCGCGCATGCATGAATATTCATGAGCTTCCTGAAGCTGCCACGGGCACGCTGATTCATTAGGCGTATGTAAATATCACTCACTTTAATTGCCCCTAAACTGACTCAACATAATGTTGTCATTAGCAAATTATTACTTATTTGTCTCGCTAATCGTACAGTATGGCACAAATGCGCGTCTACACATATATGATTACAATTATAAAGCTCTTTCTCAGTGGCTGCCCGCATGATGGGTGCTGTCCTCGGCCCGCAGATGGATTGTGGGTAAAGTCTGGGTTGCGGGTGCTAATGAGTTAGCGAGGTGTTTAGCGGTGCAATTAAACAAACTGGCACTTTTGTGGGTGCCGGCTCGTCAGCTTTGTTTTCTTCGTCCTGTCACTGAACGCATCTGAAAAATCATCCGAGTTATTACTGTGATGGTCTGAGCGGAGTAAAACATTCTTCATGTCACCATCGGAGGCCTGTTGAGATCCAGAAATATATAACTCAAGACAAAATGAAGAGAAAATGGTCTGATGACAAACATAATGGAGCCATCCGCGATGAAAGATGTGTTATAGCGCTAGTTGTGCGTCTAAAAGTTTATCTGAGGACGCAGAGAGAGTAAAAGCTGGTGAAATGTAACTCTAGTTTCATCATATTGTAAATAGAGGTTGTTGATTTACAGTTGCTGAACAACGTGGTGGCCCAGTGGCTCAATGGTTAGCGCTGTCGCCTCACAACAAGAAGGTCTCTGGTTCGAGTCCCGGATGGGTCAGTTGGCATTTCTGTGTGGAGTTTGCATGTTCTCCCCATGTTTGAGTGGGTTTCCTCTGGGTGCTCTGGTTTCCCCCACAGTCCAAACACATGCGCTATAGGGGAATTGATGAACTAAATTAGCCGTAGTGTATGAGTGTTTGTGTGAATAAATGTGTATGTGTTTCCCAGTACTGGGTTGCAGCAGGAAGGGCATCCGCTGTGCAAAACATATGCTGGAATAGTTGGTGGTTCATTCCACTGTGGCGACCCCAGATAAATAAAGGGTCTAAGCCGAAGGAAAGTTATTGAATAGATGATAGTAACAACAACAACAACAAAGATCTAAATTATCATCAGATCAATTTCATGACGTATATGATAATTACAGTTTATACATTTCTGAAAATTACTACAATTAAAATTTTACTAAGGTTATTTTGTTAAGAAATGTTTTATTAGGAAGTTTTACCTGATTAAAAAAAAACAGTAAATTAATAAAAAATATAGACATTTCAAAACAACAACAACAACAAAAAATGTATAAATAAAGAAATAAATATGACAAATTATATATAGACAAAAATTAAATATATATATGTTATATTAAAAAAAATCTTATATATAGACTTTTTAAAAAAGCAAAAAAAACAAATAAAATGACAAAGTATATATATAAATAAAAAGTGAAATTATAAACATCATAATTAAAAAAAATATATATTGACCTTTTAAGAAAGCAAAAACTAATAAAAATGACAAATTATATATAGACAAAAGTAAAATACTTTTAAAAAATATATAGAGACGTTAAAAAAACAAAATAAATAACAAAAATAAAAAATAGACATAGACGTTTTAAATATATATATATATATATATATATATATATGTATATATGTGTGTGTGTATGTATATATGTGTGTGTGTATGTATATATGTGTGTGTGTATGTATATATGTGTGTGTGTATGTATATATGTGTGTGTGTATGTTTATATGTGTGTGTGTGTATGTATATATGTGTGTGTGTGTATGTATATATGTGTGTGTGTATATATATATGTGTGTGTATATATATATATGTGTGTGTATATATATATGTGTATATATATATATATATATGTGTATATATATATATATATATATATGTGTATATATATATATATATGTGTGTATATATATATGTGTATATATATGTGTATATATATATGTGTATATATATGTGTGTATATATATATATATATATATATATATATATATATATATATATATATATATATATATATATATATATATATATATATATATATATATATATATATATAGGTGTGCATCAACAAAAAAGCACAAAATATCCCAAATAAAAACGACAAAATCTGTTTATAGGCAAACATTAAATATAGACGTTTATTTAAATGTATATAGACATTTTTAAAAAGCAAAAAAGTAACAAAAATGAAATATAAACTCTAAAGATTTTAAAATATATAGACTTAAAAAAGCATATATATATATATATATATATATATATATATATAAAAGAAAAAAACTAATAACAATGACAAATCCTATATAGACAAAAATGAAATATAGACATTATAAACATTTAAAAAATAGAGACAAAAAAGCAAAAAAAAAAAAAAAAATTGAATGAAAACTAAAAAAAAATATTTATAGGCAAAAATAAAATATGTACATTTATATATATATAACAAAGGTGAAATATATACATTATAAACATTTAAACATATATATATAGACATGCAAAAAAAAAAAAAGATGAGATAATTGATACAAACATTAAAATATTTGTAAAAATATTCCAATAAATTAAAACCTATCAATTAAACTTGTATCAGTGATAGAAACCCTCTCTCCTCCCCAGGTATTTAACAAATAGCAAAATTGAAGTCTTGCATTTCCATGTAAAATCATACTTCTGCAGTGTTTTCTGTGTGTCACACTTGGTTAGTTCTGTACGTGCCTTTTATTTATTTTTACAGCCTCACAATTAAGCTGTTTAGTGTTCTTTATGAGGCCAGTTGTTCTCGGTACAACAAGCATGACAAAATGGGAAGGAGAAAAAAAGGGAAAAGTGAAAGGCTGGCCTGAGCGGGACGGGCTAAAACAGCTCATAAAGTGATGTGATGGATGGTCTGTGGTCCCCGAAGGCTTCCACACCATGTAAATTGGCCCAGACAATGCATTATGGATCAGGCGTTTCAGATTATGGCTTGTTAATGTGTTTCCCTCTGCTTGTGTGCAGGCAGGGACGTGGACACCTCATTGACAGGGTCTGTGGGTGCAGATGGGGAGGTTTTGGGGGGTCTCTCTCTATGTGTGTGTGTGTGTGTCCATATGCTTCTGTATCAGATCCTCCGGGACGCAGGCCATCTGCTTGGGTTCAGGCTTTCGGGGTGTGAAGTGGGACTGAACATGTTTAGGCCTTCATAAAGAATGGCTGATGTGTCTTCAGCATTGCCAGGGTTGCCAGGTTTTTGAAAAAAAAAAAAAGAGAGAGAGAGAGAGTAGCCAAATAGGCAGTCAAAATTAACCCAAAACTAGCTCAGGCTTTTGGGGTGTGAAGTGGGACTGAACATTACCAGGGTTGCCAGGTTTTCGCAAAAAATTAAATAAATTAAAAAGTGAGAAAAAAAGTAGCCTAAAAGCAACTCAAAAATATCCCAAACTAGCTCAAAGGCTAATCAAAACTAGCAGAAAAAAAAGCAGAATAACATTAAAATTCAAAATATGACATCAGGCTTTCTGGGTGTAAAGTCGGACTGAACATTACCAGGGTTGCCAGGTTTTTGCAAAAAAAGGGGGTGAAGTGGGACTGAACATGTTTAGGCCTTCATAAAGAATGGCTGATGTGTCTTCGACATACTTGGGTTGCCAGGTTTTCGCTAAATAAATAAAAATGAATGGAATGAACAGTAGCTCAGTGGTTAACACTGTGGCCTCACAGCAAGAAGGTCGCTGGTTTGAATCCCAGCTGCGTCAGTTGGCATTTCTGTGTGGAGTTTGCATGTTCTCCCCGTGTTGGTTTCCTCCAGGTGCTCTGGTTTCCCCCACAGTCCAAACATAATAATCCGCTGTGTAAAACATATGCTGGAATAGTTGGCGGTTCATTCTGCTGTGACAACCCCTAACAAATAAAAAACTAAGCCGAAGGAAAATGAATGAATGAAACTTAATTAAGTTGTCGCAAAAAAAAACCCCCTCAAGAATTGTGTTTCAGCGCATTTTAAATAAGCAAACATAATTTTTTGAGCGTATTTGCATATATATTTAACTTGATTTAAGGAAAAATTTGTTAAGGTTTATGAGCAAAGTATTGCACACTAAGACTATTTTATCAAAAATGTTATTACCATTTCATCTGTCAGTATCATATCAAATTTAATGATGATCATTTAGGAATCCAACCCAGGCTGATTCTGAAAACGTACCGCTATATACATTTGTGGAGAGCATCAAATACGGACCAGGAGATACATTTTCTGCAGTTTTTGTTTTCGTGAATCCACCAGAGGCTGCTGTGTACGCTTTTTCAGATCTCAAACTTCTCTTGCGAGTGCCATTCTCGCCTGCTGTTCTCACGTAAATCCACCAGAGGCCTCTGTCAGCTGACTGACTGATCGACTGACCCACCCTCCTCCTTCCTTAAACCCAATCAATAGTGTTTTCAAAAGCAATGCAGAAAAGGGAAAGCTCTTGCCTGATTTTTACCATGTTTTCAGATTTTACCACATTCTCACCCTGTTATTTACTTGTTTATTTAATTTTTGGGCTTTTGTTTTTGTTTTGCCTGCTTTCTGGAACCGTTCTTCACTTGACTCGAAGTACGTTGACGTATGCAGCGAGCCACTGGACAAACAGCTGTAAAGCCATTCATATGGAGGTACTGGATGCAGTCAGCTGATTAGCATGACAAGGAACAAAAGAAAATACCGCCCCATAACAATCGTTTTAACGATGAAATGCAGCCATACGTACCTCTGGCTACATAATTCACGATCTTCAGAAATGTATGCAGGGCTACGTTTTCAGAATGAGCCTTGAATTATTTGTACATCATCCTAGTGCTGCTCTAGAGGTGTATTCGTGTGCGTTAGCAATTAAAAGTTGTTTTGAAGCTTCTTGAAGTTTCTAAGTCAGCCGTTGTCATAAACAGTTATTAAAATGATGACTATTAGACTCTTCCATCCTCGCCTGACACTTCCAGCTATCGTTCAGACGGCGTTGATTTGATGAAATTGGCGCGCCATATGCTAGCGAAGCCAGACACCTTCATTTGCCCAAACAACCTTACTGCAGGTCTTAACGGCGGCATCATTTTGGCTTGTTTATCTAATGCGTCTGTTAATGTAATTTATGGGGTTTCCTCGCCAGCGCATGCTAAGGAGAAACGCATAAGATATGCTAATGCCTTTGTCGGCCCAACTTTGCCGCAGTAAAACAAAGCATTTGCATTTGATAGAGCACGTAATAAAGTGAGCATTAGCATTTTAAATGCGGACAAATAAAAATATGGGGGGAAAAGCTATCGGGACTGCTGGCAAATGAAATACATCCATACATGATCATATTGCTTACATTGAGGAGAAAGTTTGAGCGTCTTTATTCATCAGTCTGTCCTGAGAGAATAACTCTTGTATTGTGGGTCAGAAGCAACGGCATATTCATATTCATATTCAATAATAAATACTTAATACTAATAAAATAATAATAATGCTAAAAATAATAATAATATTGATAATAATAATAATAATAATAATAATGATAATAATAATAATAATAATAATAATAATATTGATGATGATAATAATAATAATAATAATAATAATAATAATAATAATAATAATAATAATAATAATATTCATGACGATAATAATAATAATAATAATAATAATAATATTGATGGTGATAATAATAATAATAATAATAATAATAATAATAATAATAATAATGATAATGATAATAATAATAATAATAATAATAATAATAATAATAATAATAATAATATTGATGATGATAACAATAACAATAATAATAACAATAATAATAATAATAATAATAATAACAATAATAATAATAATATTGATGATGATAACAATAATAATAATAATAATAATAATAATAATAATAATAATAATAATAATAATAATAATAACAATAATAATAATAATAATAATATTGATGGTGATAATAATAATAATAATAATAATAATAATAATAATAATAATATTGATAATAATAATAATAATAATAATAATAATAATATTGATGATGATAACAATAACAACAACAATAATAATAATAATAATAATAATAATAATATTGATGGTGATAATAATAATAATAATAATAATAATAATAATAATGATAATGATAATAATAATAATAATAATAATAATAATAATAATATTGATGATGATAATAATAATAATAATAATAATAATAATAATAATATTCATGACGATAATAATAATAATAATAATAATAATAATAATAATAATAATGATAATGATAATAATAATAATAATAATAATAATAATATTGATGATGATAACAATAACAATAATTATAACAATAATAATAATAATAATAATAATAATAATAATAATAATAACAATAATAATAATAATATTGATGATGATAACAATAATAATAATAACAATAATAATAATAATAATAATAATAATAATATTGATGGTGATAATAATAATAATAATAACAATAATAATAATAATAATAATAATAATATTGATGATGATAACAATAATAATAATAATAATAATAATAATAATAATAATAATAATAACAATAATAATAATAATATTGATGATGATAACAATAATAATAATAATAATAATAATAATAATAATAATAATAATAATAATAATAATAATAATGATAATAATAATAATAATAATATTGATGATGATAACAATAATAATAATAATAATAATAATAATAATATTGATGATGATAACAATAATAATAATAATAATAATAATAATAATAATAATAATAATAATAATAATAATAATAATAATAATAATAATATTGATGATGATAACAATAATAATAATAATAATAATAATAATAATAATAATAATATTGATGGTGATAATAATAATAATAATAATAATAATAATAATATTGATGATAATAATAATAATTATAAAAATTATGATGATAATATTGATGATAACTATAAAGTAAAATAAATAATAATCATAACAAAAATAACAATAATATTGATAATAATATTGATGATGATAATTAAAAAAGCAAGAAGGTTGCTGGTTCGAGCCTCGGCTGGGTCAGTTGGCATTTCTGTGTGGAGTTTGCATGTTCTCCCCGTGTTGGTGTGGGTTTCCTCCGGGTGCTCCGGTTTCCCCCACAGTCCAAACACATGCGGTATAGGTGAATTGAATAAACTAAAATTGGCTGTAGTGTATGTGTGTGAATGAGAGTGTATGGGTGTTTCCCAGTGATGGGTTGCAGCTGGAAGGGCATCTGCTGCGTAAAACATGTGCTGGAGAAGTTGGTGGTTCATTCTGCTGTGGCGACCCCTGATAAATAAAGTACTAAGCCGAAAAGAAAATGAATGAATGAACAAATAATAAAGTGAGTGTATGTGTATGAGTAATTTATGTGTGTGTATGTGTGTAAAGGAATTTGTGTGTTTGCGTTTGTGTGTATATGTGTAAGTGTGTGTTTGTAAGTAAGTATACACACATGTATTTGTGTGTGTGTGTGTATGCGTGTTAGATTCTCCAACATGCTGTCTCTTCCACCCTCATCTTTTTCTCTGTTTTCTGTATGTTCTATCTCCCATGCAGCTCAATGATCTCCACCATTAGCAGATGCAGCAGCAGCTCAGAGCCTGCAGAAGTGCCTGCACACACACACACGCACACACACACACACACACACACACACACGCACACACACAGACAGACAGAAAAGCCCAGTTTCTGCTCGGCTGTGTGTCATTTCACGGCGCTTTCAGACGCTCTTTAACACACAGGCGTTTCTGCATCTTTAACTCCGCCTTCTCCTCACACATTTCCAACTGCTGCTGCTAATTATAGCCTTTAATTGCACGCATAATTGGCAGATTCCTGTTCATTCATTCATTTTCCTTCAGCTTAGTCTCTATTTTAGAGGTCACCACAGCGGAATGAACTGCTAGCTATTCCAGCATATGTTTTACACAGCGGATGCCCTTCCAGCTGCAACCCAGTACTGGGAAACACCCATACCCATTCAATCACATTCACGCGCTCATACACTACGACCAATTTAGTTCATCAATTCCCCTATAGCGCATGTGTTTGGACTGTGGGGGAAACCAGAGCACCCGGAGGAAACCCACACCAACACAGAGAGAACATGCAAACTCCACACAGAAACGCCAACTGACCTTGCTGATCAGGCTATGAGTGTGTGCTGGGTCGTTTGTCTGGTCTGAATCTCTCTTATGTGTGTGTGTGTGTGTGTGTGTGTGTGTGTGAGTGTGAGGTTTATATATAAGTGTCAGATTAGTGCAGTCAGGCAGAAGGAATCCGCTTTGTCTGCCGTCTGTGGGTAATTAGATAAGTGTTAGTTTAACTTCACGCTGGCCTTCACCTCCACACTGAGCTAATGAGCCTGACTAGTGAACACTGAGGGATCGAGACACAGACAGACGGAGGAAACACACACAGGTGTCTAATATCACAGAGAGGACTCGTGACATCTAATGAGTGCACTAATCACTACACATGTCTTTGTTCTCATGTGTGGATGGAAATGAGTTTTTAAGGTACAGTGAGTGGTTGCAAACACTTTAAACAAACAGATGAAGTTGAGCATTACTCAATTTAATTTGTTTAAATTCAGCCCATATCAACTCTTTGCAAACACTTACCTTAAAACATTTAGTACATCCAATGAATGATTTTATTCAGTGTGCTCATTTTCTTATACCAATCTGAAATCGGATGTAGAATTAAAGCTTTGGACCCACATCTTAAAGCTAAAAGTAGCTTCTAACTTGCAGAAATAGGAGAAAATCTTTAAATTAATAAGCCTCACTGTTCCTTTTTTAACATCTTAATGCTAAAAGTAGCTTCTAACTTACAGAAATAGGAGAAAATCTTTAAATTAATAAGCCTCACTGTTCAATTTTTATGATCCTCAAGCTAAAAGGAGCTTTTAAATTGCAGATATAGAAGAAAATCTTTAAATTAATAGGCGTCACTATTCAATTTTTAACATCTTAAAGCTAAAAATGCATTGTAAATTGCAGATATAAGAGAAAATCTTATAAATAATGGGCTTCACCGTTCAAGTTTTAAAGGTACAAAAACATTTTAAAGGTACAAAGAGCTTCTAACTTGCAGATACAGGACAAAATCTTTAAAATAATAAGCCTCACTGTTCCTTTTTGAACATCTTAAAGCTAAAAGTACCTTCTAACTTACAGAAATAGGAGAAAATCTTTAAAATAATGTGCATCACTGTTCAATTTTTATGATCTTCAAGCTAAAAGGAGCTTCTAATTTGCAGGTATGAGAAAATCTTTAAAATAATGGGCGTCACCGTTCAATTTTTAACATCTTGAACTAAAAGTAGCTTCTAAATTGCAGATATAGGAGAAAATCTTATAAATAATGGGTGTCAATGTTAATTTTTTTTTACATCTTAAAGCTAAAAGTAGCTTCTGACTTACAGAAATAGGAGAAACCCTTTAAAATAATGGGCATCACTTGTCAATTTTTATGATCTTAAAGGTACAAATAGCTACTAACTTGCAGATATAAGAGAAACCCTTTAAAATAATGTGCATCACTGTTCAATTTTTATGATCTTCAAGCTAAAAGGAGCTTCTAACTTGCAGATATAAGAGAAAATCTTTAAAATAAGCCTCACTGTTCCTTTTTTAACATCTTAATGCTAAAAGTAGCTTCTAACTTACAGAAATAGGAGAAAATCTTTAAAATAATGTGCATCACTGTTCAATTTTTATGATCTTCAAGCTAAAAGGAGCTTCTAACTAAAGTAGGAGCTTCTAAAGTAATGGGCGTCATTGCTCCTTTTTTAACATTCATTCATTCATTTATTTTTGGCTTAGTTCCTTTATTAATCTGGGGTCGCCACAGCGGAATGAACCGCCAACTTATCCAGCATTTGTTTTATGCAGCTGATGCCCTTCCAGCTGCAACCCATCACTGGGAAACACATACACACTTATTCACACTCACACAATTAATCGCACATGTCTTGAGGTAGTTCATTATGATGTGATTTACCTTCTATGTGTGATTTGATTGGACGGGAATCACAGGACTAATTACTGATTACAAATGACTGATTTTAGTGCAAAACAAATGCACGGTCAACACTTTCATTTCGTTAATAATGCAACATTAGCACCCGGGCTAATTTTACCGCTAAATAAATGCAGTCAGCACATTGATCACTGCACGATCTAGAAAGAATGTAACAATAGCAGATAGTTTAGTGCAGAAGTAAAGCATACGCCGTCAGTACACAGATTCATGTGAAGTTATTCATATCAAAACGTACGAAAGACAAAGGCTATAATGTTACGTTAAGCCGTATTACATTGTCAGAGACTTGCTCGGATGCATATTTACCATTATGATCATGCACGCTAGAAAGCTGATCAAAATCCTGCTCATGTCGGGCATTTTCGCGATTACTGGCTCATCTTGGTCATTAAAAGCTGCACATCTTCACCGTGTTTACCGGGGATAATGTTTATACGCGCTGTGAAAGTTGTCACACCTCCGCAGCTGCGCACTTCACAGTTTCATTCATAGTTCATTCACAAAATATGTCCGCGTCTACACTTTGCAGAAGGCAACAGCCAATCACATTACTTTTCCAGGGTTCCGTAAACGTGATTGGCTAGCATCTGCTCTAGGGTATTAGCATAAAGCGATCTAACTTGGGTCTGTTTGACGATTTTAGGTTCACTTAAGGTTCACGTGAATCTGAACATAAGAAGAATAACATTAAAAAAATGACTGTAAATAATCTGAGGGCAGTTTCAGTGAGCTGTGTGTAAAGCTGCCATGTATTTCAGGTCAAACCATGTGATCTGCACAGCGCGACTAGTCGACGTCAATCAAAAAGCATCACGGCAGAGCATTAAAGTTGACTAGTCGATTAGTCAACGCAACCTCTAATTCACACACTGCTCACACATAACTGTTTAAACCGCTTATAAAAGTGATTTTTGCATAATAGGTGCCCTTTAAATGTGGATATTAGCACTTTATATTAGAAGGTTGGCCTTATTATGTAGGGTTATAGGTGTTTTAATGGAAAATAAGGTGTTTTCTGCGAAATGCCCACGAGACATGCTGATGTACTCTCAAAATTGCAGCACAGTTTTTGCGATCTTTCTAAAAGTGATTTAAATCTGCTGCTTGATTGAAATTTAGGAGCATCTCCAAGTTTTTCCCAAACCACCACAGACTCATTTTGGCTCTGGGATCTTGTTGATGGGAGGGAGGGGACGCTCTAATGGGAGACAATCCACAGGCACATTTAGGAAAGCCCTCATAAAGCTGTGACCCTCCCACTGGTTTTACTGGGTTACCAGGGGGCTGGAGAGGGCCGTCCCAGCTGAATGACAGTAATCCCGAACAGGTCATAAAGCAGCAGAGGTTTGCGGCGCTGGAGAATGGGCACAATGAGAGGAAGCCTGATGCATGCTCTCAGGGTACAAGCATGGGCTCTTTTCAGCCTCTTTGTGTGTGTGTGAGCCTAGTGCTGGTGGGCAGAAGCGACAGCAACGCCTCATCAAGCTGCTGTTTTCCCTCTTCTGAAGTGCTTCTGACAATGGCTAACCACAATAGTGCTTAGCAGAGACTTAAAGCAGGACAATGCGGGACCACCAAGCATTTTTTTACTGGGATAAGGTGAAGAAGAGCCTCCTTTTCCAAGCCTCATTTTAGATGAAAATCCTTTGGATGAGATCAATGTGGTTTCTTCGTTCTTTGCCCTCAGCACATCTGTATTTTCTCCGTCGTACCTCCCACCTTGCGGCCCAATAGCTAATGTGTAATTAATGAAACAACCGCCGTCACGTAGATCTGCACAATGGCGAGCGTCTGCTCCTCGGGACATGTTTTGGTGAATAAAAAGGCCAGCCCCTCTTTCCTTACATGTAACCCTCTGTGTGCACAATACAGCCTCCCCTGTATCCAGCTTAGCCGCAAAGCTTACATATTAATCTCTTCTCGCGGTTCCCCCCCCCCTGTATTGACGAAACCCTCATGCAGGCCTTCATTTTCTGGTCATGTGCACCCATTAGAAGGGGGCGAACCGGACACAGAGTGACACACAAAGCAGAATGGAGGCTACCAGGCTGAAACCGAGCTTGAAAAGAGACGAACAATTGTTGGTGCTGAAAGGGACAGTTAAAGTGAGACAGCGAGGGGCTGTTACTGCAGTGGAGAACTGATTCAGGATCTGCTGCACTGTCAAAAATACTGGGCACACGATCGATTTGTGTTGAGACAACATGAAGGAATTGAGTTAGCTTATTGGTTTTTACACATTTAGGTGGATTGAACATAAAACAATTAAGTTGTCCACCAAAAAACCTCAAGAATTGTGTTAATTCAGCTTAGTTTAAATAAGTAGTTTGAACAAACAGCAAACTTCATCTTTTGAGTGGACTTTTTGGTCATCGACACTGTAAACAATATTTGTTATTAACAGTTTCTATATTTTGTGTTTCACTAGTGTGTATTTGCATTATGCTCTTTCGACTCTTGATGTTGAAAATTCAACTCTACAGTTTAACAAAGTGGTTTTATTGACATTTTAGTACACAAAAAAAAATTATTCAAAGACGATTACTTGGATTTAAAAAAAAATTTAAGGTAACTGGTTGTAAACATTTGATTTGGGCTAAATTTAAACAAACAAATTAAGTTCAACATTACTCAATTTGTTTGTTTAAACACAGAAATTGTTTGCAACAATTTTGCAGACACCTTTTTTTCTCGGTGTAGTTTGAAATAATAAGAAATAGATAATATCTAGAGAAATAAGTCTGTAAAACAACAGAAAATGTACTGGTGGTTTATTACAAAGTGTGTAGCGTTATATACAGCACCAACCCAGACAATATACCACTGCAGACTATTACAAATGTTCACTTTTTCCACATTTTTCAAGATTAAAAGTTGTTGAAACATCAAGATCTCATAATGCAATTCAAAAGTATAAATAAATGGAGGAAAAAATAAAACATGAATCATTAAAAAACAAACAAACTGCTAATTCATGGATATTTTTACAGTGCACAGACAGAATCTGCTGACATTATTGGTGAAATATCTGCGGATTTATGTGGAATAGTTTTTATAAATATTGGAATAGGGATTATCGCAACTAACAACTTGAACATGAAATTACAAATGATGAGCTTTAACTATTAGGCTAGCAAGGCATGTCCGATTAGATCCAAGTTACTCATATCTACTAAAAACAGAAAAGATTACTTGACGAACTGTTCTGTTAATAAATCATATAAACATTTGCATATTAGTCATCTATAATGCTGAAAAAAATATAAAGACTGAATAAATATATATTTACAGATGATACATTTACATACAGTTGAAATCAGAATTATTAGCTCCCCCCCCCCCTCCCATTTTTTAATTTTTTATTATATTTCGCAAATGATGTTGAACAGAGAAAGGAAATTTTCACAGTATGTCTGATAATATTTTTTCTTCTGGAGAAAGTCTTATTTGTTTTATTTGGGCTAGAATAAAAGCAGTTTTTAAATTTTATGAACCATTTTAAGGTCAATATTATTAGCCCCTTTAAGCTATATTTTTTCTCGATAGTCTACAGAACAAACCATCGGTATACAATAACTTGCCTAATTACCCTAATCGGCTTAATTACCCACTTTAAGCTGTATAGAAGTGTCTTGAGAAATATTTGTAAAATATCTGAAAAATAGCAAAGAGAAAATAAATCAGTTATTAGAAATGAGTTATTAAAACTATTATGTTTAGAAATGTTGAAAAAATCTCTTCATTAAACAGAAATTGGGGAAAAAAAAATAAACAGAGCGGCTAATAATTCAGGGTGGCTAATAATTCTGATTTCACCTGTAAGTAAATAAATAAACTTAATGATGGCCTAAAAAATCTGTGGATTTCTGCACTCATCCGGTTTTAGTAAAGCATAAAAAGTGATTATAAAAAGGTAATTGTATTTTAAATGATTAAAAACTTCTTGTTAACAAATGGATCAAATCTGGTGGTTTGAGGATGATGGCAACTGTATGGAGTTTTCATATGACAATTAATGAGTATTTTGGGACCAAACTGTAATTCTTAAATTAGTCATTAAATTACATATTTTAATTATATTATAAAGTTACATATTTTACTAGTGTTACTTTTGTTTCGCTTAGGAAAAAATGACCACATTTTAATGTAAAGGACAATCTTTTGTTGTTGTTGTTGTTTGGATGCTTGAAAACTATATAATGATAATATTTATTGTTCGTTTTTGATATTATATATACACTAGTGTTGTTTTACGAATATATATTTAATCCATATATGGAAGTTGATGAAAACAGCATACGTTAATATGTTATAATGTTAAATTCAGCCCAGCCTCATTCTGAAAATGTACCCCTATATACATTTCTGGAGAGCGCCAAATATGCCCCAGGAGCTTCGTTTTTTTGCAGTTTTTGTTTTCACGAATCCACCAGAGACTGATGTGTACACTTTTACAGATCTCAGATTTCTCTCACGAGTGCCATTCATGCCTGCGGTTCTTGAGTAAATCTACTAGAGGCCACTGTCGACTGACTGACTGACTGACTGACTGACCCACCCTCCTCCTTCCCTAAACCCAACCGATAGTGTTTTCAAAAGCACAGATTGACCCGCCCACGGCATTCCCTAAACCCAACCAATAGTGTTTTAAAAAGCAATCCAGAAAAAGAAAACCCTTGCCTGATTTTTACAACGTTTTCAGATTTTACCTCATTCTCACCCTGCTATTAAACGTCAACTCATCTCTGCATCTCCAGTCCACTGACTTACATGGCGAGCCACTGGACAAACTGGTGACAGCGGGAAAGCTGTCGATACAGAGGTAACCGGTCAGCTGGTATAAGCGTTGAAAGGAATGGCTTCATACTTCCCCATAGCGTTCATTTTAAAAACGTAATGCAGCCATGCGTACTTCTGGCTACATAATTCACGATCTCCAGAAGTGTATATAAGGCTGCGTTTTCAGACTGAGGCTGTGTTGGTTAAATTTATTTACTCTATGTTAATATGCAGAATCAAAGGGACGCTCTGATTAGAGCTGTAAACAATGCATTTCCTGAGACTTTATATTTAACCATCTCCTGTCTCAGACTTGTAACCTAATAATAACACAATAAATAAATGAAGCTCATTTTAAAGATGAGATTTGAACATGTAACACCTCTCTAGCATAACGTTTAGAGTAATCTGCGAGTTATGCTATTTATTTGATCCCTCAAAGGTATTTCTGACACACCCAATGACAGCTTTGAAAATAAACTATACTTGTTGCAGGAGCAGTTTCAGCTCAATTTAAAGGCGAACATAAAGGTATCATTTTTCCTTGCACTGAAATGTTAATTCCTCTGGTTTTGACTAATGAATGCAAATGTCCTCTTTGAGGAGAATAACCCTGAAAATATTAATTAGAAACCTCACACTCATTGTACTGCTTCTCACAAGCTCTTTAATTAGCTTTAATCGTTTGATCGCGATGATAATTAGACTTCTCTAATTTCAAGGTTTGTTTACTTGTAAGATAACAGAATATAGAATCAAGGGATTCAAAGTTGCATTGATATCTTTCTCTCAGAAACCCTATGGCAGCGACTAAAAAGCTGAAACTTTCCTAGTTCTGAAATAAACAGAATTGTGCAGACTTACAAAACGCTCTCTTTCAAATCTGATTTAATTCGTCTTATTTGGTTTCCGAGATTAAACAGGTTCTGTTTCAACCAGCTCATAAAAAAGTGCAATTGTTTATAATAACTCATGAGTGATGGAGAATGAAAATCGCTTATAAACAGTACAAGACTGAATTATTACAACCCTTGATTTTTAATCGGGTGTTTTCAAGGTTAGTAAATTGTTTCGATTTTGGATAAAGTGCTTGGTAGTGCTGTAATTGTGTTGCTTTCATTATAATTTAACTTACTCATTCATTTTCCTTTGGCTTTGTCTCTTATTTAGCAGGGCTCACCACAGCAGAATGAACTGCCAACAATTCCAGCATATGTTTTACACAGCAGATGCCCTTCCAGCCGCAACCCAGTACTAGAAAACACCCATGCACACTCATTCACACACACACACACACACACACACACACTGAGCTACTGTGCCGCCAACAGTAATAATACATAAGTAATATTTGTAATATATTAAAAAATCTAAGTGATAAATAAAGCACTGTACTTCTACTACAGGCTGGTTGGTGGTTGTGAAAAATAAATCAAGTATTCAGAAACTTCAATAGCCATGCCATTTGGTTTCCTATTATTTTTTTAATTGTACAAATAATTTTTGGAAGCCGGAGTAGGATTGAATTGAACTTTTGTGACACTGATTTACTTGTTTTTATTAAAAACAGGGATAAGTTTTATTAAATTCCGAACAGGAATAAAAAAGCTGCCACACCACAGCTCCGATTTAATGGCATGCTCTTATCAAAAGTTACCAATTAAATACTTTCTTCAAATTAATTCGCCATTTGGCTGGTGATTTGAAAAAGTTGGTCAGAAAAATAAGCAAAAAAACTCTCCTTATTTTCTTTATTTGTTTATTTTCTTTATTTTTTTATTTATTTATACAGGGACAATGTACAACATGACATGTTGTGCCAGAGTTAGCTATAAAGCTAATTTACATCTGCAGTCCCTGGGCAGGAAGTTGTAACTAATTTAACAGTAAAAAATAATACAATATACACTTACAGTACAATACATACAATACATCATTGTCAATAAAATCAAATCAAATCAGTGGCTGCATATCTGATTTTGTTTAAGCCAAATTTAAGAACAATTTTAAAATGATTAAAAGTGCTGATCTCTCTGATATACACTGGTATTTTATTCCATCTTTCTGCTGCTTTAACTGAAACTGATCGTCCAAAAGCAGTTCTCCTAAGCTTAACCGAACAATCACCTCTAACCGATGACCTAGTCTGTCTTATATTCTCCTTGCCGACAATCACACATTGTTTAAGGGGTGGTGGTGCAAGATCATTAAATATTTTATACATTAAACACACATCAGCATAAAATAAGAAACTGTCGAATGTTAGTAATTTATATTGTGCAATACAGTTACAATGACGATAGCTCCTTGGCTTTTTAGCTAAAATTTTAACAGTTTGTTTATATAAAACATACAATGGTTTTAATGTTGTAATGTTCGTGTGGGACCAGCTTGTTGCACAATAAGATAAGTGAGGGAAAATCATTGTATTCATAAAAAGTTTAGCAGCAGCCATAGGTAACTGATGCCTAATGTTTCTATAAATCCTCAGACTCGCTCTAGCACTTTTGGAAACCTTCTTAATAATTATACCTAAATATTTAAAATGATCAACTATATTTATTACTTCTCCATTAACTAAGATATCTGAGCAATGCTCCTCATTTTTCTTAATTATAAAAAAAATACCAACAGTTTTACTTACATTGAGGGTAAGACATGAACAATATAACCAGTCTGAAACTTTCTTGAGTGCAGCGGTAAGTTTGTTTGCACTTTGCCACTTTGTTTGATATTTCGTTATTTACTGCAGTGAAATTTCTACATTTATCAATATGCAAATACTTTTGGAGCAACTGTAGAAATGTAAACAAGACCTCATACATGTAGAATCTGACCTCATTTCCATCGATGGCTTCTGTTTCTGTTTTGAAAGAGCTCACCTAACCCCACCCCCTAACCTTACTCGTCACAGTGATGTCACTAGCTCCATTGAGTGCATCGTGTCTGACATTGCATCTCTGAGATATGCAGTCTCAGCTTGCATCATAAAGGGTGCATCCAGATAGCATTGTCTGTTTCTTTTGTCGCTTACCAGCTGAGCGCTAACCTTCCTATGGATGGCTTTTCCGCTGTTACCAGATTGTTTAGTGGCTCGCCATGAACGTCAGCGGACTTGAGATGAAGAGAGGAGTTGACCATGATGACGAGGATCGAGTCTGGCGAAGAACGGTGCCAGAAAACAGGTAAGACAAAAACAGAAATTAAAAATAAAATAAACAAGTCAATAACAAGTTCAGAACGTGGTAAGATTTAAAACGTGGTAAAAATCAGGCGAGGGCTTTTCTTTTTCTGGATTGCTTTTGAAAACACTGATGGTTGGGTTGGGAGGAGGGTTGTGGGATCGGTCGGTCAGTCAGTCTGGATTTATGCGAGAACAGCATGCACAAATGGCAATTGCAAGAGAAATCCACCAGAGGGCGATGTGTATATTTGTGAAAACAAAAACTGCAAAAATACTTACCTCCTGGGATGTATTTGGTGTTCTCCAGAAATGTACATCGTGGTACATTTTAAGAATGAGCCTGAGTTGCATTATACAGCTAGAAGGGCATCCACTGTAAATAAACATATGCTGGAATAGTTGGCGGTTCATTCCGCTGTGGCAACCCCTGATAAAGAAGGGACTAAGCCGAAGGAGAGTAATTGATTGAAAGAATTAATTACACAGTATTTTGCATATACAGTACAAACAAAACAAGAGTTTGTCTGGTGTTTTCACTTTTCACAAGTGAGTCAGAATTTATTCTTGATGCCCTTTGGTTTGATGTTGTGTCGTCTAATGCAGTGTTTCCCAACCCTGTTCCTGAAGGCACACCAACAGTACACATTTTCAACCTCTCCCTAATCAAACACACCTGAATCAACTCATCATAACATCAGAAGAGACTCCAACACCCGAAGTTAATGGGTCAGAAAAGGGAGACACCTAAAATATGTACTGTTGGTGTGCCTTCAGGAACAGGGTTGGGAAACACTGGTCTAATGCAGTGAAGTTGCTGCATTATTAGATATGCAAATAATATCGGAGGCACTGAACAACTGGAAACATCTTGAAATAAATAAATAAATAAGGGCGGCATGGTGGCTCAGTGGTTAGCACTGTGGCCTCACAGCAAGAACGTTGCTAGTTCGAGTCTCGGCTGGATTAGTTGACATTTCTGTGTGGAGTTTGCATGTTCTCCCCGTGTTGGCGTGGGTATCCTCCGGGCTGCTCCGGTTTCCCACACAGTCCAAACACATGCGCTATAGGGGAATTGATTAGCTAAATTGGCCGAAGTGTATGAGTGTGAATAAGTGTGTGTGGGTGTTTCCCAGTACTGGGTTGCAGCCGGAAGGGCATCCACTGTGTAAAATATGTGCTAGAATAGTTGGCGGTTCATTCCGCTGTGGCGACCCCTGATAAATGAGGGACTAAGCTGAAGGAAAATGAATAAATGTGTGTATATTTGGTGTCAAACTGGGAAATGGCTGAATGGAAGTGTGTGTCCATCTTGAGCATGTCCATCCACACACCGGTGTGTGTGTGTGTGTGTGAGAAAGAGATCCTGCTGTTTGGGTTTCCTTCTCAGAGCAGCAGTGAGTAAATGAGACCCCCGCCACTTCTCCCAATCTCTCTCTCTCTCTCTCTCTCTCTCTCACACACACACACACACACGTGCTCTGTATCTCTCTGTCTTTCCTTCTCTTGCTCTTAGTCTCTCTCTTGGCACGACAAAAGTAACTAATGTTTTGTCAAAACATTAAATGTAACATATGAACACAATTACACAGTACAAGGCATAGAAAGTGTCAAAAATACAAATGATAATAATAAAATAATGATAATAAACAATATATTGAAGATTCAACAGTTTAAGATTCATATTAGAACAATCTTGAATTCTGTGTGTGTGTGTGTGTGTGTGTGCATGCGTGCGTGCGTGCGTGCGTGCGTGCGTGTGTGTGTGTGTACATGCGCGGGTATTTATTTATTCATTTCATTCACTCACTCGGTCATTCATTTGTTTATTTATTCGTCCATCTTCACTCTGTTTTAAGTTAGTGGATTAAACATTAAATAATTAAGTTGTCCCAAAAATAAATCTTAAGTTTGCACAAACAGCAAAACTCATTGTAGAGTTCAGATGCTTTATTGGTATGACAAATATTCGTACATTGGTATTGCCAAAAGCAGTGTGTCCAACCAAAAACAGAGCATAATGACACGGACATAAGTAATTTAATAAGCAATATAATAAACAGTAATTAAATTAATATAGAATAACATCAGTGAAATAGACTCGTTGTCTCTTTCTCTTTTTTAATTTTTCCTCTCTCTCTCTAAAACTGAAATTCAAAAGAGCTTTATTGGCATGACTTATCAAATATTGAAACAATTAATAACACAATATAGTAATGATTACACTCAATCAAATCACGTTTGGTAAAACTCATTTAAAATTAGCTGAAACAACACATTTCTGAAGGTTCAAACTTAAATTTGGAAAAAAAAAACTTGTCACCTTTATTTCTTAAGTTAACTTAACATTTTTCTACAGTGTATAATTCATATATTCATACAATTATTCATATAATATAATAATATATTCATATAATAAAATATAATAGTAATAGTAATAATTATTAATATTAATATGATTATTAAGAAGATAACAAAAGAGAGAAAATTTGATATAAAAAAGAAATAACAATAATAAAATGCACACACGCTCTCTTCTTCTGTAATAATCTTCCTCTCTTTCAGATATCTTATGTATTTTGATGTTATATTTTGATGTTATAAAATGGGTTTGTGTAAAATTAGAGATGAAAACTTTGTAATTTTGTTCACTGTAAAATAAATATGCTGGCTTCCACACAGTCCACTTGTGTTGGGGCAACATGAAGAAATTAAATTCACTTATTAGATTTTACAATTTAAGTGGATTGAACATCAAACAATTAGATTGTCCTGAAAAAACCCTCAAGAATTGAGTTGTTTCAGCTCATTTTAATAAGTAGTTTGAACAAACAGCAAACTTCATTCTTTGGAGTGGATAAATCACCATATTATTTTATTAATGGTTCAGTTAATGTGCAATGATTCAGCAACATTTTTTCAGTGGTAATCTGTGCAATTTTTATGTGTAAAAATTAGAGATTGACTGTATGATGTCTGAAAACTATATTAAAGATGTGTTTTTCAAATTTTAAATCTCTCTCTTTAAATTTCTCTCCTCTCAATCTCTCTTTCTCAATTCAATTCAATAATTGCTTTATTGGCATGACAAATACATATATAAACATAGTAAACACAGTAAATAGTAGTAATAAAAATACTCATAATAATAAAAATACTACTACTAATAATAGGGCGACCAAACACATGCGCTATAGGGGTGTGTGTGTGTGTGTGTGTGTGTGTGTGTGTGTGTGTGTGTGTGTGTGTGTGCGTGTGTCTGCCTGTGTGTGAATGAGGTGTATGGGTGTTTCCCAGCACTGGGTTGCAGCTGGAAGGCCATCCGCTGTGTAAAACATATGCTGTAATAGTTGGCGATTCATTCCGCTGTGGCAAACGCTGATGAATAAAGGGATTAAGCCGTAGGAAAATTAATGAATAAATAATAATAAAAATAAAAATTATAATAATAAATCAGAATAAACTGTACATTTAATCTCTCTCAATTCAATTCATGCATGACATACATGGGTACATACTGCTAAAGTGCACAGGGGGGACAAAAAGTCAACATAAATAATAGTGACAATATTGATTAACACAACAATAATATTAATATAATTTAATCTCTCTAATAATATAAAATAATATCTCTCTCTCATTCTGTCTCTCTTTCTATCTCTCTCTCTCTTTCTCTCCAGCTCGATCTCCCCTGCGCTCACACACACACACACACACACACACACACACACACACACTGAGCCATTTTTCCACATTGGCCGGATTAGGAACACTTTCACTTAGATCTATGCGGTCGCCCCCACAGACAAAGAAACACTTGGAGACAGGATTAGTAGGATTAAAAAGGACTCACATATGTCCAGTTCAAGCAATTGGTATTCAAAGCTTTACACTTTCAAATGCCACCAAGAGAGAGCAAAGCAGTCCCGAGCTTTTCTTTGCATTGCAGCACCTTTATGAGGAGCGATCCCCTTTTCAGCTTCCTCTGTGGCACAGTGAATTCATGTCTTCACTCTTTTTATGAGGGGATTTTATGGCTGTGTGTGGAAAAAGCAGACTGTTTTCATCCTGGGAACTTCAGAATACAGCGGGACACTTTCTATCTTTCATACTTTCTTGCGTTTCTTGTTGCGTGTTCTGGTGGCCACCCTGTCATTTCATCATTGTGCACTTGCATTTGTAGGGTTTGCATAGATTCACCATGGTAAAACTCAGATATACTGCATTCCTTAGTGAGATATATTTTATGAACATCGTTGCACTTCAGAAAAATTAATATACAAGTGTATTACAGCAGATCAATACACAGATATATGATGAAAATATGATATATTATTAAAAAAACATTCAATATTTACAGTTATCTTTATTTTTTAATGCACAAATGTGTCATTAGACTTGTTTAAGTGAATGAGCATGAATAAATATAATCACATTTGATATAATAATGAAGCGTATGCTCATAATAATCATTATTAGACCTCTTGTTGTTGGGTCATCAGCTGTTTATATTAATTATTATGATCAATATTTATTCCACATCTGTGTATTATAAATATTGTGAATCTTTTCATAATGAAATGGCAGTAGTTTTCTTTATAGATAAATAATGTACAAGATTATTATCATTTAAGGTTAATTATTATTATTATTCATTCATTCATTCATTCATTCATAGTCCCTTTATTCATCAATTCATCAATTATTTCATTCATTAATAATAATAATAATAATAATAATAAAGTTATCTATTACAAAAAGAAATGCATCTGCATAGACAAATCAAACTAATTGTTATGAAGCGGACAGGAGACAGAGGTAAGGAAACGTTAGGGTGTTTATTAAATGACAACAAGGAGCACATGAAGGATAGCCAGGAGGATCAGGAATGATGTTGGGGTCTTTTCCTCCGTGGCTGGGTAACAGGAATACACGAGGATGGACAGCACACACCAGATACAGCTGACAGAGGATGACACAGACTTGGAAGGACTGGAAGACAGGACGATTCGGGTGGACCAGGAAGACTAGGAGGAATACAAAGAGAACAGGTAAGTAAAGCGTTTGTTTTAGCTGAGGATGACTACGCTGAGTGGTCGCTCAGTTGTCCGCTTTCGTCGAGACGAGCCCGGACAATGAGCGACTGGAGTGCTGTGCTTTTATCTGGTGCTCGTGAATGTGATGCAGCTGTGTGCTCATTAGAAGTCAGGTGATGGTGATCTTCGTGAGTGGGGATCGTGAGAGCCTGACCAATCCGTGACAGTACCCCCCTCCCCAGGGCCCGCTCCTGAGGGCCGACACCTCCGACGCCGTGGTGGTCTCCCTCTGCCTCTAGGCGCTGGGAACTCAGGGTGGCTCTCATGAAACTCCACCATGAGACTAGGATCGAGAATATCAGCTCTGGGAACCCATGTCCTTTCTTCGGGGCCGTACCCTTCCCAGTCCACCAGGTACTCCAACTGGCCACCACGACGTCGGGAACGCAAGATCTCCTTCACTGCGTAGACGGCTCCTTCTTCTAGGAGCAGTGGAGGAGGGGGTTCCTCTTCGTGGTCAGGCTCTGTGGAGGGAAGAACAGGATCGTGATAGGGTTTCAGGAGTGATACGTGGAATGTAGGGTGAATACGGTAGTGAGAGGGTAATTGTAGTTTGTAGGTGACGGGGTTAACCTGTTCCACGATGGTGAAGGGACCAACAAATCGGGGACTTAACTTGCGAGAGGGCAGTCGCATGCGTATGTCCCGGGTGGATAGCCACACCTTTTGTCCGGGTGTGTATCTGGGTTCTTCAGACCTTCTTCTATCGGCGGTTACCTTGCTTCGACGGACTGCCCTCTGCAGATGTTGATGAGCCTCGTCCCAGACTCTCTCGCTCTCCCGGAACCAGTGATCCACTGCGGGGACATCAGATGGTTCGCCATCCCAGGGAAAGAGCGGTGGTTGGAAGCCCAGGACGCACTGGAATGGCGTGAGTCCGGTGGAGGGTTGCCGCAGTGAATTTTGGGCATATTCTGCCCAGCCCAAATACTGGCTCCAGGAGCTCTGGTGACCACTGCAGAAGGTCCTCAGGAACCGTCCCACCTCCTGAATCTTCCTCTCTGTCTGCCCGTTGGTTTGGGGATGATATCCAGAAGAGAGGCTGACGGCCACACCTAGGAGCTTGAAGAAGGCTTTCCATAGACGTGAGATGAACTGTGGACCTCTGTCCGACACAATATCTTCTGGAATACCAAATGACCTGAAGACTTGATTAAAGATATTGTCGGCTGTTTCAAAGGCTGTGGGAAGACCTTTCAGAGGGATTAGTTTGACAAACTTTGAGAATCTATCTACGATGACTAGAATACAGGTATTACCTTCTGACGAGGGGAGGTCAGTGATAAAGTCCACTCCTAGGTGTGACCAGGGACGGTTCGGAATCGGCAAGGGATGGAGCTTTCCAGCGGGTAGATGACGTGGGCTCTTGGATTGGGCACAGTCCTTACAGCCCTGAACATATTGCCTCACATCCCTTGCCATGTTTGGCCACCAGAATCGTTGGGATACTAGCGAGAGAGTATTGTTGATCCCTGGATGTCCAGTGCCTAGCGAGGTATGTAAGGAGTGGATCAGATCTACCCGGTGTTCAGGTGGTATGAACTGCCGATGAGGAGGGCATCCCGGCGGAGCAGGGGCTTCCGGAGTGGCAACGACTGGAGGAGCGTTCCAGGTGATCGGACAATGGAGATGTGTTCGGGAAGAATCTTCGTTGGGAGTTCTTCATGATCGTGATGCTCGTGTAAACGAGAGAGAGCGTCTGCTCTTAGATTCTTGGGTCCTGGACGATAGGAAATGGAGAAATCAAAACGTGAGAAGAAAAGTGACCATCTGGCTTGACGTGGACATAGTCTCTTGGCCTCTTTGATATATTGGAGGTTTTTGTGATCTGTGATCACCTGGAACGGATGTTTGGCTCCCTCCAACCAGTGACGCCACTCCTCCAAGGCTAGCTTGATTGCTAGAAGCTCCCTGTCTCCTATGCTGTAATTCTGCTCCGCCGGGCTCAACTTCCGAGAGAAATAGGCACAGGGATGCAGTCGGGGCGGTGTATCATGATGTTGGGATAATACTGCCCCGACGCCGGTGGTGGATGCGTCCACTTCCACCACGAAAGGAAGATTTGGGTCAGGATGAGTCAGGAGTGGGGCCCTTGTGAACTCCTTCTTAAGAAGACGGAAGGCTGCGGCTGCTTCTTTGGTCCACTCCAGTCCTTTGGGTTACCCTTGAGGAGATTAGGGAGAGGTGATGTAATCCTGCTGTAGTCCTTGATAAACCGTCTATAAAAGTTAGCAAACCCAAGAAACCTCTGGAGCTCCTTAATGGAAGTGGGTTCTGACCAGGATAGAACAGCCTCAATTTTCTTCCCATCCATACGTATACCGGTTTGGTCAATGATGTATCCCAAGAAATGAATCGACTTCTGGTGGAATGAGCATTTCTCCGCTTTGAGGTAGAGGTGATGTTCTCTCAATGTGTGTAGGACCTCCGCAACGTGTTGGCGATGTTCGGCCTCACTCCGGGAGTAAATGAGGATGTCATCTATGTACACTATTACAAAGTGGTGAAGAAACTCCCGGAGGACTTCATGAATGAAGTTTTGGAATACGGAGGGGGCGTTGACCAGACCGTAAGGCATGACCCTCATATTCATAGTGGCCAGTAGGGGTCACGAATGCTGTCTTCCATTGGTCCCCCTCACGTATTCTTATCAGATTATACGCGCTGCGGAGGTCCAATTTAGTGAAGACTTTAGCTTCTCGGAGCTGTTCCAAAGCGGCTGGTACCAGAGGAAGGGGATATCGGTATTTTACTGTACCGTTATTTAGGACCCTGTAGTCGATGCATGGACGCAGCCCTCCGTCCTTCTTGGCCACAAAGAAGAAGCTTGAGGCGGCTGGTGATTTTGAGTGACGTATGTACCCCTGACTCAGAGCCTCCCTTATGTAATCTTCCATTGCCTGATTCTCTGGAAGCGAGAGCGGGTAGATCCTACCTCTTGGCAACTGGGCATCTGGAACTAGGTCGATCGCGCAGTCCCATGGCCGATGCGGCGGTAGCTGGGAAGCTCTCTTGGGGCAGAAGACATCATGAAAGGAGCTGTACTCCTTAGGAATGTGGATAGACTGCTTCTCAGGAGGACTCTCGACCGATGTTGTAAACAAAGAAATGGGGTTCCGACCTTGAAGAGGGAGATTTGGAAAACAGGTAGGTGTACATCCAGATCCCCATTTCTTTATCTCTCCTGTGCCCCAAGAGATGATGGGATCGTGCTTCACCAGCCACGGGCGCCCTAGAATGATGTCCATATTTGCACCCTCCAGAACCAGAAATTGAATCCTCTCTTGATGTAACAACCCCACTTGAAGAAGGATGTCTTCGCATTGTCGATGGATACGGGTCGAAGATCGAGTGCACTGGGTTATCGGTTGTATCTGGTATATATGCGAGGACGCCTCAGTACGTAGGTGGAGTTGACGACAGAGGGATTGGGAGATGAAGTTCCCTGCTGACCCGGAGTCGATGAGGGCTGTGACAAGGAGAGAAATAGAGGCAGTAGTTATTTGTACGGTGGTAGTAAGTGGTTTACATTGTTCAATATTCGTACTGAATACACTCACTGAAGTCCGAATGGGACGAAGGGGACACTCCATACGGGTGTGTCCACTGACACCGCAGTATAGACACAGACCCCGGGTCAGCCTCCTCTGTCGTTCCGCTGATGTCAGTCTTCCAGACTCTATTATCATGGGTTCTGGTTCTGGAGAGGCTGTTGACTCAGGCGATTGGAGGAGTGCAGACGAGGGGGTGATGGTGTCCTGTTGATAGGAACGGAGACGATCGGAACATCGGAGAGAATGTTGGATGAATCTCTCCAGACCCATAGTATCATCTAATGTGGCCAGCTGGATTCGGAGAGTGGGTTCCAAGCCGAGCCGGTACGTGGTCAACAACGATCTCTCATTCCATCCACTTGCAGCTGCTAGAGTGCGAAACCGGAGAGCATATTCCTGTGTAGATAGAGTACCTTGCTTTAGATGATACAGCTGCTCTCCAGCGGCTACTTCCCCATCAGAACGTCCAAACACCTCTTTGAAATACTCCGTGAAGGTAGTGATGGAATTCATGACCGGCCCGGCTTGGTTCCAGATCGTCTCAGCCCATTTAAGTGCAGGCCCAGAGAGTAGTGATACGATGTAGGCGATCTTTGACTTATCTGTGGGATATAGAGAAGGTTGCATTTCGAATATGAGGGAACATTGTAACAGAAAACCATTGCACTCCCCCGCTCCGCCTGAGTAGGGCGCTGGTCGGGCCATGGGACTGGAAGGAAGGGCCGAAGAAGAAACTGTGGAGGCGGAAGTGCTCGGTGCTGGTGGTGCGTTGGAAAGTGGAGCTGGTGGCTGTAGAATCCGCTTCAACTGGTCCACCAGCTCTTGAAAGTGATCGGGGGTGCTCATGTTGTCGTCGTTATTGGTCCGGGCTTCTGTTATGAAGCGGACAGGAGACAGAGGTAAGGAAACGTTAGGGTGTTTATTAAATGAC
>NC_079447.1:52542648-52557648 GCF_903798145.1 Danio aesculapii
TAATAATAATAATAACGCATCAGCATATATTTTATTGTTCTAATGTTAAATCGCATTGTTTTTCATGTCTAATAAAACGCTTATGATCGTTTGGTTTAACGCATTGATCTCGTTACAATCAACATCATTTGAGTGTATCTGATAATAGAGTTTAACTCAATAACACCACGAATAACGCATACCGACACACTGCTAATAACTCAGCAGTCGGTGTGACATGAGTGATGCGCGGTGCGGCGTCGGTTTCTCCGGTGTGTGCGCAGAATCTGCGGGGCTGAAGTGTCTCCCCATGGTGTCCACACAATGAATATGAATAGCTGCTCCTCTGGTCAATGGGACAGTCAAAGCGCGCCGCCGCGGATAATGGGCACGTCATCCTAACAAGCCCGTTATCAATAGAGGGGCTGCTTTTGTTTGGCCCCTCATCCCGTATAAATACAGAGTCCTGAGAAGAGACGACACAGTGAGACTGAGGAGAGAGAGACTTATACACACACACACTGAGGAGGAGAGAGACTTATACATACGACTGAGGAGGATAGAGAGATTTGTACACACTGACGAGGAGAGAGAGAGACTTGAACACACTCTGAAGAGGGGAAAGACACTTGTGCACACACTGAGGAGGAGAGAGAGAGACTTGTGGACACACCGAAGAGGAAAAAGAAACTTACGCACACACTGAGGAGGAAAGAGACTTATAAACACACCAACAAGAGAGAGAGAGAGACGTATACACACACCAACAAGAGAGAGAGAAGACATCAGGTGATCCAGCACGAGTGACTTCAAATAAAAACACAACGAGCCGAAAAAAGAGGCAACCTCCTACCCAGGCGCATCCATAAAATGAATTCGGACTCGAGCTCCAGCAGATCTTCCTCTCCAGACATGGATGGGATGTACCACCACCATCACCACCACCATCACCACCAGGACGGCCTCCTGAACTCCGTGTCCTCCACCCAGAACGAGCTGCTGCAGAAGATGGCCAGCGAGCACCTCTCCAAGACGCCCAGCGGCAGCAAGTACAAGCTGAAGAAGCAGGTGACCGAGCAGGAGATCCAGCAGCTGCGGCTCAAGATCAACGGGAGGGAGCGCAAGCGCATGCACGACCTGAATTTGGCGATGGACGGGCTCCGAGAGGTCATGCCGTACGCGCACGGGCCCTCCGTGAGGAAGCTCTCCAAAATCGCGACGCTTCTCCTGGCCAGAAATTACATCCTGATGCTCACGAGCTCGCTGGATGAGATGAAGCGGCTGGTGGGCGAGATTTACGGCGGACACCACTCTGCGTTTCACTGCGGGACGGTGAGCCACGGCGGCGCGCACTCGGCCGGCGCCGCGCACCAGGTGCATCATCCTCTCCTCGGGAGCGCGCTGAGCGGGTCCACCTCTTCGACGCTTTCGTTACCGGGACTTACATCCATTAGGGCTCCGCACACTTTGATGAAGAGCACCCCGACTCCTCCGCTCCAGCTCGGCGGGAGTTTCCAGCACTGGGCGGGTCTTCCATGCCCGTGCACGATATGCCAGGTTCCGCCGCCTCCACACCTGCCCATCACCGCCACCGGACTGAGCAGGATCTCCACAGAGAACAAGGAAGTGATGAAGTGAACACATCACTGCGTGTGTGCGTGCGTGTGTGTGTGCACTGTAAAATATCTATTAATTAATAGTGTCCGTGTTTTTGGTTTATTTACGGTTGTGAATTGCATCGTGAGATTTTTGATGTTGACCATTTTCAATCTCAACAGTTTAACAAAGTGACTTTATTGACATTTTAATAATATTATGTACATATAGAGAGGAATAAGTATGTAAAATAACAGAAATTGTAGTTTATTACAGGGTTTTAGTAGCGTAATTGGTGTGCAACACAAACCCAGACTATATGCCTCTTTAAAGTATTAAAAATGATCACAAAAGTCACTTTTTTCTAACTTTTTGCAATGTTAAAATGTCCTAAAATGCAATTCAAAACCATAAACAATTAAATAAAAACGTGAAACACAAAATACGGGAAACTGCTAATTGACGGAGATTATTTTACAGTGTAGCCTCGTGAACGGACTGGACTTTTGCATGATCTGTTTGTTTTGTCTGTCTGTGTGTCTGTTTTAGACCTTACGAATTCACAAATTCGTCCTTGTAACAAGGACCTCATCGATTGCTTTTGTAAGGTAACCCCTCTACTGTAAATAGCGCGCGCGTTCACTGTAAATGAGAGTTTAAAGTGTTCTATTCGGAGGTGAATATATGTGTTTGAAGCTGCCCTGGAAACGCGAGCACTCCCCTGACGCGAGTACGCGCAAAAATTGCAGATAATCGCTGATATGAAGTTCAGGTAATGCTTTACAATGTTAGTTAATGTATTTACTAATACGAACTATACATTTATTACAGTGTTTATTCAGCATTGTTAATGTTAATTGAAATAAACGTATGTTAACACACAGACAAACACAGTGAAAAAGATATTGCTGACTGCAATTTTTAGTTGAATCAAATTAAATTGTTTAACTTGCATTACTCAAACTGACTAAAATATTAAGTTAAACTTTGCAGAACTTTAAAAATAGTTTTTGATTAGCTTATTAAAATAAGTTAAAGAAACATAAACATGTTTGGCTGTCTTGACTTTTTGTCATTACATTATTTACAGTGTAATTCTATCGATCGTTAATTGGATTTTAATAACGCGTTAGTAAATGTTGAACTGTGATTAATAAATGCTGCTATTTTTAATTGATGATAGTAAATACATTAACTAATGAAAGCTCATTGTAAAGTGTGGCTGAAGCTCCTGTGGTTTTTTTTTTTTTTTTGGCGCTAAACTCGTCTGAGGAAACTTGTTGATCACGTGACTTGCACGTTTCTCTTCAAAGGGCATGAAAAGACGAGTCCCACATGTTCCTTGTAACAAGGATTGTGAAATATGACATTTCAGATGAAAACCGTACGACTATGGATTTAGTTCGCACTAGAGTGTTATTATTATTATTACTATCGATTATTTTATTCATCCCTTGTCAGCCTGAGTAATTCAGTCGTGTTATTTCTGTGTCGTATCTTTATTTGAAAATTTTCAGCATGGCATCTTGTTCAAGCAAACCTGTAAGCATGATCCTTTTTTTTCCTGGGAAAGTTTTGTTATTCCAGAGAGATTGCCGTGGTCTTTATTTTTGTACATTCTTGTTGACAAATGAGATATTTATTATTGCCCAGTGTTCCTGGAAGAAATTTCAATAAAACGTACTGTTATAAAAAGGAAATGTTTTGTTTTGTGTATTTTTTAACGTGCTGTGCATGCTAAAATTAATTTTATGTGTGCATATATTTAAAAATGCGACTTTAAAGAGTTCGCGCATGGTGAAAATGGTGACTTATGATCATCAGGAAAAAATTGAAGGGATTAATAGGAGAAAACCAGGGAAAAATAGTAACTTGTCACTAGTATAGTCGCAAATGTCACTTCAGTTCGTCACAGGCAGAAATTATTGCCTTGGCCACTTAAAATAAATACGCATTGCTGAAAAACCTAAGTAAATAAATTAGAAATTATAAAACAGAAAGATAAATAAAAATATCGCTTTGTTTCACCTTTTTAACTTAAAAGTGCTGCTTAAAATATTAAATAAAGCTTAAATAATCGTAATAATAACAACAAACATTTATTTTCACTTATCATTCTAGGATGGTGAGAAATGTGACTCCGCAAAATTTAATTTAATAAGAGTATCTGATTTATTAGGATAGTTTAATAACAAATTAAAACGTATTTACACCAATACAATTATGTACTTAAAGCAATACATATTAAAACAACAATATTGTTGGTGTTTCTCTAATTAATAACAATAGCTAATTATACAAAATAATATTATGAACTCAGAAATAGTGCTCACACTTTACAATAAAGTTTAATTAGTTAATGTTAGTTGAACTAATCATGAACAACAGCATTTACTAATGCATTATTAAAAACTAAAATCCCCCTTTGTTAATGCACTGTGGGTTAACATGAATGGACAACTCTATTTTCATTAGCTAATGTTATATAGCACGATCAAATGCTGGAATAATTGTATTGTTTGTTGCTTGTTCATGTTAGTAAATGCATTAACTAATGCAACCTTATTGTAAAGTCTTACCAAGACACTCTATATTCATTCTTTCGTTCATTCATTTTCTTTTTGGCTTAGTCGCTTTATTAATCTGTGGTCGCCACAGCGGAATGAACCGCCAATTTATCCAGCATATGTTTTACACAGCGGATGCCCTTCCAGCTGCAACCCATCACTGGAAAACACCCATACACACTCATTCACACACATACACTATTGACAATTTAGCATACCCACCTATAGCTCATGTGTTTGGACTGTGGGGGAAACCCACGCCAACACGGGGAGAACATGCAAACTCCACACAAAAAAGGCCATCCGACCCAGCGGAGGCTCGACCCAGCGACCCAAAACGGTCTATATTATAAATAAAATGTAGTTTTTAAAACGATCTAATCTCTGTTTAACCTGATCTGAAAATTCCTCATGGAAATATGATCGCATTGATTACGGATGACATCCTCGAAATAAACGAAATAAATACAATGGCAGAATATTTCCTTCAGCATCATCAGGAGCAGTCCTGGACACGATTGAAGCACAAAGGCGATCCCTCGGGTCCTTTCACAGGCAGCAGCTGAATGTATGTTTGTAGAGATTACAAGTTAATTGTTCATAGGGGAATGCAAGAAGAAAACATCAGAGAGAGGGAGCGCGGATTACAGGACCCTAAATGCGGAAGATTAGATATTCAGGGCTCTATTCTTGGGCCATGTAAATGAGGCGACGGATTAAAAAGCTCTTTGTAACTAACTCGTCGAGGGGCTCAAGTCCCTTTTTAGACAAGTAACAAGAAGAGTCTGCATGGGCGAGAATGCTGAGCTAGTTCTGCACTCTGATTTTAGGGTGTATGAACACTGGCCAGGGATGGAGGCAGATGGACGGACAGAAAAACGGCGCATCTTTAATAGACATTCGCATTGTTGTATTAATTTATTGGGGATTTTCAGTATTTACGAGTTAGGATTTGTCGGATAAGTTTGATTAATAATAATAATAATAATAATAATAATAATAATAATAATAATAATAATAATAATAATCTGGCTTCTGTATAAATGTTCTGTTTGTCTTAAACTGCAATTTTCAGAAGGAATCAATGCAGAAGTTCGCACGAGTAAACATTTAGCTTTGATGTTTGCAAATTACACCGTAAAAATATCCGTAAATTACCATTTTACGTGTTTTGCGACTCATGTTATTATTTTTATTTATTTTATGCGATCTTGATCTTTCTTCCAACAAATTTTAACCTTGAAAAAGTGGCTTTTATTAACATCTTTAATAGTTTAAGGTGATATATTGTTATATATTATAGTGTTGTATATGCATTTTCTGTTATTTCTTGTCTTATTTCTCTATGTATTAGCTATTTCTTATACATTATATTATTTCAAACGATTAAAATGTCAATATAGAAGTGTCTTTATTAAACTGTTCAGTTTTCAACATCCAAAGTCGACAGAGCAGAGACCAACATGCAATTCACAACCGCAAATAAACGGAACCCAAAAAAATGTGTTAATTAATACAATATATAAAGGGTACAGTTTTTCGTTTACTTAGCCCATATTATTATTATTATTATTATTATTATTATTATTATTATTATTATTATTATTATTATATTACACTTACATTAAATTATTCCATGTATTCAGCTGTTTACACTAAGTTTCTTGATACAGCGTTAATTCATTTGACTATACTGAGTATACACTGAATGCTGATTTTTTTTAACCCAACGCTGGGTCAAACATGAACAAACCCATTTTTAAAAATAGCACTTTTTAGCACAACATTTGGGGTTCTCTGTATTTGATCCAACGCTGGTTTAAAACAGCTCAGACTTTTTCTTAAGGTGCAATATTAATGAATCATATTTTAACAGGCTAAGTAAATAATGCTTAATTATTGTAATCACTATCGGAAGTAGCTCGGAACACGTGTAACAAAGCACCTTAAAAAGTGTCCGCTTTTAGCCAAATCTATGGGTAGAAATACACATTTTCTGTGAATGTGCCAGACTATGTGTAAACATGTGGTAAAAAGCACAAACTATTTGAGTAGCAAACCAGAATGTGGTAATATAATTAAAGCAACATGGAAATATGGGACAGTTATAAATGACAGTGGAAGCAACGCACATTCAAATTACAAATGGACGCGTCTGAATCACTGTTAATGAAGGAAAAGCATGAAGGCGGCCAGACATCGCCTATTATTCCTCATGCTGAATGCCATCACAGTGGACTGCTTTTAAATCTGCAAGGTGAATAACGCAAGTCTGTATTTTTTTATGTAAAAGAATCAATCCTACAGATTGATCCTTTGTTTTTAAGTCCGAAATGTAAATAATTTGATGGTTGAACTGAAGTTGAACAATCCGTGATTATAATAATACAAGATTTAAGCAAATAACACTGTCGCCTCACAGCAAGAAGGTCACTGGTTCGAGTCCCAGCTGGATCAGTTGGCATTTCTGTGGGGAGTTTGCATGTTCTCCCCGTGTTGGTGTGGGTTTCCCCAGTCCAAACACATGCGCTATATAAGTGAACTGAATAAATTAAATTGGCCTTAGTGTGTGTGTGTGTGTGTGTGTGTGTGTGTGTGTGTGTGTGTGTGTGTGAGAGAGAGTATTACCCAGTACTGAGTTGCAACTGGAATGGCATCCGCTGTGTAAAACATATGCTGGAATAGTTGGCAGTTCATTCCGCTGTGGCGACCCCTGATGAATAAAGGGAGTAAGCCGAAGGAAAATGAGAGATTGAAATAAGCACATGCGTTTGAACTTAAGAATGACGTCATTTATAGAACACGTTCTAATTTGTATTCAAAAGGTATTTTAAAAAAGTACTCGACGCAAAGCATTTGCGTCACGTTCCAAATACTGTCCCTTCAACGTTCCACACCTAAACGCAGCCTAATTATATAGTTTTTGTCAAAGTGTTTTATAATAGTCACACCGTTTATTTATACAGCAAAATGAGATACACTTTTATTGTTATAGTGCTAAGGTCTTATGGACTAAATCTGATACATGGCCACATGAACGTGGGCTGTAAAATTATTGGTAATATATCTGAGTATATATGTACATATTTGTAATTCTAATGGTTGAAAAAAATATGCAAACACACATTGTAGTAATATTTTGAAAAATGTGATGCATAAATAACAGATATTTTTATATTTGTAGAATCCAAACATGGACTTACTGTACTAAAATCCTGATTGCCTTAACTTTTAAGCTGAATCAAATAAACCTTATGAGTCCATTGAACTTATATTATGTTAAACCGACTTAAAACAGCTCGCGTCGCTTAATTTCATAAGTTAGAACATGATTAACTTAGTTTAATAAGTTACAATAAGCTAAAAACATATGCTGGCAAGACTAATTGATTATATATTTTTTACATTGTCATTTACATTGTGATTGTGTGTGTGTGTGTGTGTGTGTGTGTGTGCAGTGCTCAGCTCAAATACCTCTTCTGAAAACGAATATTTTGAAAAATATTTATAATCTATAAACCCTAGAGATGGTTGTGCGTGAAAATCCCAGTAGATCAGCATTTCTGAAAATATTTCTGAAATACTCAGAGCAGCCCATCTTGCACCAACAACCATGCCACGTTCAAAGTCACTTATATCCCCTTTCTTCCCTATTCTGATGCTCGCTTTGACCTGCAGCAGATCATCTTGACCATGTCTACATGCCTAAATGCATTGAGCTGCTGCCATGTGATTGGCTGATTAGACATTTGCGTTAACGAGCAGTTGGACAGGTGTACCTAATAAAGTGGCCGGTGAGTGTATGTTGCATGCATGACAAATATTTTATATCTGTGTAATTCAAACATGGACTTGTATGTCATTTACACTGTGCTTGAGTCTGTGTGTCTGGATAAGTTGGCAGTTCATTGCACTGTGGTGACCCCGGATTAATAAAGGGACTAAGCCGAAAAGAAATTAAATGAATGAATGAATGAATGAATGTTTCTTCTATTTTTTTCCTATTTATGAAAAATAATTTAATATTTTCTCCCAACATGTTAATTTTGGTGTATAATATTAGCACCCCGAGCTTCAGTTTTTTGTTAGATTAGTTCATGATTTGGCTCTGGTGTTGATTAATCCACTATATGCATAAATATATTATTGTAAAGCGTTTTATAGAAAATATTACACATTAAAGAAAGTGAAATAATGCTATTTTCAGAAGAACATTTCATATAGCACTCTTTATATTGTATATTTCTATATAAACACACACATTACATTGCAATATTTCAACACGGTGGACATTCTGGTCCATAAATATGGATAATAAAATGTTTTTCTTCCTGCTAAATAATTTGAGGTGTCATTAACGGCTGTTTAGCCTAACCCGTATGGCTCCATAGCAAAGTTGAACACTTACAATGCTTACAATATAGTCTGTCAATGCCTTCTTCTAGATTGTTTTGTGTTTTCTGAAAGCTGCGAAATGGAAAGCAGCATGCGGTACGCCATCGTGCGCTTCTGGAGTCAGAATCTGTCATTTGTCAGAGTCTGTGTTTATGTGTTATGCCTTCCAAAAAAGCATCTGTGAGAGCGGCCATGCAGCCAATCAGAGCCCTGCGCTGAGCAATTCTCAAAAAGTAAATTAAACGCCTCGTGGTATTTTTCGCTCCATGCTTCTCCCTTTGTTTCCTTTAATTACAGTTTGGTGGTTAATAAACTCCTTTCCTGCTGGTGCTTCATTAGCCATTCTGATTGTTGCGATTACATGTTTGTTTACAGTTTCTTTGCAGAAAGTTGAGATAGTTTCCTTTTTTCCAGTTGCCAAAGGTTTGGTTAGCCAATCTGACCAAACATTTTGAATTAAATAGTTAATGTCTATTATTTATCTATTCATTTATTCATTCATTCATTGTCCTTTGGCTTAGTCCCTTTATTAATCAGGAGTCGCCACAGCGGAATGAACCGCCAACTATTCCAGCATATGTTTTACACAGTGGATGCTCTTCCAGCTGCAACCCAGTACTGGGAAAGATCCATACACTCTCATTCACATACTCGTACACTACGACCAATTTAGTTCATCAATTCCCCAATAGCGCATGTGTTTGGACTGTGGGGGAAACCGGAGCACCCAGAGGAAACCCACACCAACACGGGAAGAACATGCAAACTCCACACAGAAATGCCAATTGACCCAGCCGGGACTCGAACCAGGGACCTTCTTGTTGTGAGGCTGTGAGGTCAGTGCAGTGTTAACCACTGAGCCACCGTGTCGCCCTGTGTTTTCATAGTGTTAAATAAAAAACTTTCTTAAGCAAATCTCTTCTCTGATTGGTCTTTGCTGGCGTGAGGGCGGGATCAAGCTGCCACTCAAGTGAGATCCACCAATAGCAAACTACAACCATCCAATCAATCACCCTGGTGACAGAATCAAGCCCCGCCCTACACAAGAAAAGACTATCATGTCAACTTTAAACTGATAGTCGAAGTAGTTCTGCTCTAATTTACATTTTGTTATCCTCCACTTGCTTTAAACCGGGTTGAGTTTCTTATGTTGAACACTAATGAAGATATACTAAAGAATGCTGGAGAAAATGGTGTTTTTTTGTTTGTTTCTTCTATTATCGATAATCTATATGCTTTTAAATTGCATTATCGAACCTTAATCTTTCACCCAACAACTTTAACCTTGAAAGTGACTTTTCCTCTGGGTATTTAAAGGGGAACTATTACACAAAAATCACACTTGGTGAGTCTGCAGAAACTCTGATTGACATTCTCCCTTAGTTTTGTATTTTTTTGTTTTTTTATACTTTTATTTTAAGGTTTTTTAGGTACAACAGAACACAACAAACAAACAAACAAACAAACAAACAAACAAACAAACAAACAAACAAACAATATAGTCTCAGAATATACACACTTCGCAGGTAAATATATGAATTGCCATACATGTGGCTTCAGCTGTTGGGGATACAAAATGTAATGTTACACAGTATGTAGACATCACAAAGTCCTATAAGGTAGTGTGCCAGTCAGTTTTCATGAAGGGTGCTGGATTTGGATAGAGCACGTGTCAGGTCTAAGTATCAAAGAAAGGGTTCACAGGGAGCAAAGAATTTTCTTTGGAATTGGACCTGATAAATCTGATCCTTTCCAAATAGACAATGGAGGCCATATCCATTAACCAGGTTAGAAAACAAGGAGGTTAAGGAGATTTCCAGTTTTTTAGTATTAGCAGCTTGGTCACAGTCATGACTAGAGTAAGGGCTTGTTGTAGATGTTTATCAAGGGTGAGGGAGTGTTCTGAAACACCAAAAATACCAAGCTCTGTGTCCGGTTGGAGGGAAATATTGGAGCCTTGGAGTATAAATCAAAAATGTTTGGCAAAACCAAAATGCATGAGCTGTGGTGTCCTCTGTAATTGAACACTTGTCACACATAGGTGAAATCGAGGGGGAAATTTTGTGTAATTTGGTTTTGGTGTAGTGCAAGCGATGCATAACTTTGAACTGTATTAACTGGTGCCTACTGTTTAACATTCTCCATTTGTAAATGCAATCGGAGGGGGAAACCCCGAATTAGCCACTATGCTGACACATTTACATTTGTAGCTCCGCCCTCTTTAAATAAGAACATAATCTCATTTGCATTTAAAGCGACAAAACACCACGATTAGGATCAAAACCTGAAAGAGTCAGTTTCAAAGAGATTTAAAACATTATCTGTGTGGTATTTCGAGCTGAAACTGCACACACACACACACACACACACACACACACACACACACACACACACACACACACACACACACACACACACACACACACTAGTGACATCAGAAATGCATTTTAAATCTTGCAAAAAAGGCATAATAAGCCATTTTTAATGAAGTGTGTAGTTTACCCAGCACTTCTAACACACTTCTGTTCACATTTTCACACAGTCCTGTTTTAAATCTGCCACTATGCTGACACAGAGGCTCTTGTAGCTCCACCCTCTTCTAAACAGAGCACAATCTCATTTGCATTTAAAGTGACAGTCACCAAAACGCCACACAAATAGGATCAAAGCCTTAAAGAGTATGTGTGTATTACTTTGACTTCACATACACACTCATCAGAGACTTATTGCATAAAGCACCATAATAGCTCCCCCATTTAACGCAGAGTGTAGTTTACCAAGCACCAGTGTATGTGCGCTAAAAAGGCAGCAGATTGCCAGCCATAAACATGAAGGGGTCAAGCGGGGTTGGTAGAAACTCCCGGGTAATTTCCCCCGCGGTCGCTGTGGAAAAGACAGCTCCGCTAAGTGGAGCCCTTTTCTTTTCACACATGACAAATGGGTCGTCCTCAGCGCTGGACACACCTGTTACTGGAAACACTTGAGATTTTACACTTTCCAGAGTGGCCTTATTACCATCCGAGCGCTCAAAGGTCCCGAAAACAATGGCCGCGGATGCTAACAATGCTCCAGCCCTGGGCTAAAAGAGAGTCCCGTCAAAAGCCAGGCTTGTGCCGGGCAAAAACACCGGGGGCTGCAATTGAAAATAAATTTCAGTTGAATAAGGGCATGGGGCTCGTCGGAGCAACCCGCAAGCTCGGCCCAGAACAAAAGCAGTTGCGGGGATAAGTTATTGACTCTGCTGACAGGATGAATGCAGTCCATTATGCCTGCCAGTTACTCCAGTCAGTGTCCTGCATGGGCTGAATTCGGTGGCAGGTGCACGGGGCCGTTTTATTCGGCCCCCGGGGAACGCCTAGGGCCTGTCATCAGCTGATTTCATAGACAAATGTTTATCCCATACAGCCAAAACAGAAAGCATATTTCCATCATAAGAGCGTTTTGCCACAGCCATTAGTGTCAGCGCTCATTTGCATGTTAATTGTGCAGTTAAAAGCGCCTCCTAAAATGCTTATTGTTGGTGCACATGTGGAAATCTGCAGCTTTGGAGAACTTTGTTTGGCTTGTTTTGCTTCACGAGGTCTGCATTTAAAACATCACCATTCTCTATCACATCACCAGTGCTCATTATTATGAGTTTACAAGATAATATGATAATACAACACTATATTTTTCTTCTTTCTTTCTTTTTATTTGAGGAAAAAGGGGAAAAATACACTTCATTCGTCAAGGATATGCACTCAAAATAATATGTTTGCTCAAACTACTTATTTTAAATGAGCTGAAACAACACAATTCTTGAGCTTTTGGCTATGTATTTGTTTTACTAATAACTAATAATAGCTTAATTCCTTCATGTTTTCCCAATACAAATCCATTGTGCATCTGTAATTATTTACAGTGTGCACAAAAAAGTTTTAATAATTAAAACTAGTTTCCATTGCGCTTGATGTAAAGTACATTTGGTAACACTTTACTTGAAGGGGTGTTCATAAGACTGTCATGACACCTTTATAATCTGAATAAGACAGCTCTTGGATGTGAATGAGACTTTATGCATGCTTACGACAACTGTTATTAAGTGTCATACACTCAGTTATTTCTCAGTTATTACTTGACATTACCAACACATCAAAACACAATAAATCTGTCATAAACATGATTGTCATGACGTCATTATGAATGTATAATGAATCTTATAACCGTGTCATTAATACTGTGTATATAAATATATATTGGGCTGCAAAATATCAGAATAAAATGTGATATTGTGACATTTTGTTTTGCTGCACTATATATTACGATATGAATATAATTTCTCCAGGTGACTGGAATAATTTAGGCCGACTGGAATTATCAAGTATTTTTCTATGCAGTGCAGGATAGAACAATAGTATCTGGATGCAGCCTTTATGATGCAAGCTGAGATTGCATTACTCAGTGACACAATGCACTCAATGGAGCGAGTGACGTCATTGTGAGGGGTGGGGTTAGGTGAGCCCATTAAAAAGCATTGGATGCAGCACAGATTGCACTGGACCAGGTCTGCATCCAAACCCCTCTCAGATAGAAAACAGAGCAAACTAAAAAGGTTTCCTGGGGAGTGAAACGGTATTCAAGTACAGAAATTGAACAATCAAATGTAAAATAACATAGACAATCATCAACATTGGATAAATAATAATAAACATTTTTTTTATAATAATATAATATTCGTTTAATCTTTGATAAATAACCTAATCCTGCGATCTGACTATTGCGGATGCACTCATTGCGATAGCTAAACGATATATTGTTCAGCGCTTATATATACACCACTGCATAACTACAGTGGGACAAATCGAATATGTCATTTAAAATGTCATTTAATATTAATGATGCTCCTAAAAATGATTTGACAGAGTAATGACACTTTTAATGAGACATTTTAATGACTAGTACAGTTTGTTCCACTGAAATAGTCATAAGAAAAATATTCATGACACAATTACATGTATAATACCTTCATGACAATCATGTTTATGACAGATTTATGACAAGTTTTGTTGTCTTGCTAATGTTAAGTTTTCATGACAAAGATGAAGACGTATTTGTCTATGTCAATGTGTCTTTAAGTGTCATTTGCTCAGTTTTGTCAATTTAAATGCAAATATGGCATTGTTTGTTATGACAACTTGACATTACCAACACAACAAAACTTGTCATAAATCTGTCATCAACATGATTGTCATGAAGTCATTATAAATGTGTTATGAATGCTACAACAGCGTCATTAATATATATATATATATTGCACCCTAACTACAGTGGTACAAATTGAATTTGCCATTTAAAATGTCATTTAATAATATTAATGACGATCCTAAAAATGATTTGACAAACTAATGACACTTTTAATGAAACATTTTAATGACCAATACAGTGAAAACGTGATCAGAAAAATATCGTATAATATATGATATAAAAAATATTCATGACACATTTAGAATAGTCATGTTTATGACAGATTTATAACAAGTTTTGTTGTCTTGATAACGGTTGTGATGTATTTATGACAAGTCTGTCAAGTCAACAATGTCTTCTTTGCATTTTAAATTGCATAACACCGAGCGAATGACACTTAATAACAGTTGTTATAAGCATACATAAAATCTCATTTACATTCATGACGTGTCATGTCAGTATTATAAAAGTTTCATGACGGTCTTATGAACACCCCTTCAATTAAAGTGTTGCCATACAGTTTGATTAATTAATTAAAGGTATTCAAAGTGATGTATGGTTTACATAGTAAAAGACAGCATAGAAATCAGATCATAAAATAAAAGTCCAATGTAAACAAGACTAATCAAATGAATCAATAAAAGCAATAATTTAAGTTGATTTGTATAGCTCTATTCACAATAATTATAGTTTCAAAGCAGCTTTACAAAAGGTGCACATTACTGCATTACAATCACATTCAGAAAAGCTATGGTTATTATTTACCATAACTTTATTAGTTAGTAATAACTTTAATTATCTAGAAACTAATCGCTTTTAACAGTTAAAGTTATTATATTTACACACAGTTAACCTGCTATTATATAATATATACAATGTAAAAAATTATATGATCAGTTAGTCCTGACAGCATATGTTTTTAGTTCATTGTAACTTATTAAACTAAGTTAATCATGTTCTAACTTAATTTTATAAGTTACCTGAGCAGTTTTAAGTCAGTTTAACTGAATATAAGTTCAATGGACTCATAAGGTTAATTTGATTCAGCTTAAAAAGGCAATCAGGATTTTTTTTCACAGTGTAGGTGATGTCTATAAGTAAATATAAAGTGTATTTGTGTAACCCGTGTGTAATCATACAACCAATACTCAAAGAATAGACTTGAACACAGAAACAGAGGGGTTCTAATATAAAGTTCAGCAACATCAATTGAAATGCTCGATTCTTTTACATGTGAGGC